>NC_088302.1:57180735-57231961 GCF_032854445.1 Liolophura sinensis | reverse complement strand
GTGCATGCTCAATTTTCAGATCAGTGTTAACAGGTTTCTATTCCATTTCCTATCTCTACTTTGGAGCGATCGGTTTATTTGCCTGTGTGCTAGTCGCCTTGCTGGTCAGTATAAGTACGGGTAAGTTTTAAAGACGTATAGTTTGTTACCTTAATCAGAGATAAGTAGGTTTACGCTTACTTGACGTGATGATATATAATCTTACATATCGTCACAGAAGCGATCGTACACAATGACCTTAGCTTACAGATAATCATGACAATATGACAAGATCAGAGATAACAAATTAGCTACAGATCATTAGTGATGAGACAAAGCCTTACCGATTACCACTGTGGCTTGGTGAGATATAATCTCACAGATCACCTTAACAGATAAGCTCACACATCGCCACCACAACGTAACACGATGATAGACAAGCTTACAGATCACAATAACAACGTAGCACGATGAGACATAAGCTCACAGATCACAATAACAACGTAGCACGATGAGACATAAGCTCACAGATCGCCATAACAGCGTGACACGCTGATTTATAAGCTCACCGATCACCACAACAACGTAACACGATGATAGACAAGCTTACAGATCACAATAGCAACGTAGCACGATTAGACATAAGCTCACAGATCACAATAAAAAACGTAGCACGATGAGACATAAGCTCACAGATCACAATAACAACGTAGCACGATGAGACATAAGCTCACAGATCGCCATAACAGCGTGACACGATGATTTATAAGCTCACCGATCACCACAACAGCGTAACACGATGATAGATAAGCTCAAAGATGACCATAACAACATGACATGATGACAGATAAGCTCACAGATCACCATACTAACGTGAGGCGATGATAGATAAGCTGATTGATGACCATAAAAACGTGACACGATGGTAAATAAGCTCACAGTCACCACAATGTGACAGGATGATAGATGAGCTCATAGATGACCATAACAACCTGACGCGATGACAGATAAGCTCACAGATCATCACAACAACCTGATATGATGATAGATACACTCTCAGATAACAACAACATGACATGATGATAGATAAGCTTACAGATCACCATAACAGCGTGACACGCTGATTTATCAGTTTACAGATCCCAACAACGAAACACGATGATAAATAAGCACACAAATCACCATAACAACGTAACACGATGATAGATAATCTCACAGATCACCATAACAGCCTGACACGATGATAGATAATCTCACAGATCACCATGACAACCTGACACGATGATAGATAATCTCACAGATCACCATGACAACCTGACACGATGATAGATGATCTCACAGATCACCATAACAACCTGACACAATGATAGACAAGCTTATAGATCAGCATGACAACGTGACACGACGATAAATAAGCTTACAGATCACCATGACAACGTGACACGATGATAGACGAGCTTATAGATCAGCATGACAACGTGACACGATGACAGATCACCATAGCGACACAATGAGAGAATCTTACAAATCACTATAGCGACCCTCGGTATGTAGTACCACTGACTGTTTTAGGTGGCTGGTCGACCCTCGGTATATAGTACCACTGACGATTATAAGTGCTTGGTAAACACCTAAACTGCTTGACCTTCGATTTGTCGTGCCAATGTTTTTTTATAGGTGGTTGTAAAACGGCTGTGCAAGTCGACCCTCGGTATATAGCACCTTTGTGGGACAATCTCTGCTGTTGGATGCCAAAGTCATGGAGAAGACAACTTAGATTCAAAGGTCATTCCAGGTAATGTTATATTTTTGTATGTACCGAAGTATTTATTCCTTTTTAGTTGAATTCATCGTATCTGTTATATATTTTGTGTCACAAACCCCCTCTTACCTGTCTAACCTTTGCCAAGTAAAGAGATTTGATAAGCAATATTCGACGAGTTGATCGTCAAATCTCACCATGTGAACACGGCTGTAGTTAACCTTATATATGCCTAATTTCTCTTTCACTCTTTACCACATGGTCAAGGTCATCTCTCCACGAAAAAGAACCGGAGGACGAGCCTATGCGCTTAAAGGACACAATTTCCTAACACAGCACGCTACAGGCTTTTCATCATTATTCAAGATGTATTGTAGAGTTGTGTTCATTAGTCTACCATTTCTTTTATTGAATGCCCACTTTCATATCAGAGCTGTTTGTAGCTGACCACTTTTTAGCAATATTCCCTGGTGGTATAGCCAAATTAGAGAGATGACTGCTTGGATAAGGGAGATAACTATCATGACTGTTTTATGCCTGAATATATACTCTGTTTTGTACCTGAATAAGTACTCTGTTTTGTTCCTGAATATGTACTCTGTTTTGTACCGGAATATGTACTCTGTTTTGTTCCTGAATATGTACCCTGTTTTGTTCTTGAATATGTACTCTGTTTTGTACCTTAATATGTACTCTGTTTTGTTCCTGAATATGTACTCTGTTTTATACCTGAATATGTACTCTGATTTGTACCTGAATATGTACTCTATTTTGTTCCTAAATATGTACTCTGTTTTGTACCTGCATATTTACTTTGTTTTGTTCCTGAATATGTACTTTGTTTTATACCTGAATATATACTCTGATTTGTACCTGAATATTTACTTTGTTTTTGTACCTGAATATGTACTCTCTGTTTATAGCTGTTGGAATGTTTAGTCATAAAACCGTATTCAGTAAAATGTCCGTCAACGAATAATGTTGTACTATTTCATTGTCAAAAGTATTTATTATCTGCCTTGTAAAATGACAAGATCTTAAGCGGAGGATCCAAATCCCATTTGAGGCCGTGAACTGGTAGTAGGATATGCAAAGTCAATTTTCAAAGACCTATTACATCAATTAAGTTAGCATCACAATATTTTTAACAAAAGATACTTACCTAGAAGTAGAATTACATACACGTGTTTAGCAGTTTCCGGTGATGTGAGAAAGAAATATGTGTCTAACATCCCGTGATGTGGGAGAGAAATGTGTGTCTAACATCTGGTGATGTGAGAGGGAAATACCTGTCTAACATCCCGTGATGTGGGAGAGAAATAGATGTCCAACATCCAGTGATGTGGGAGAGAAATACGTGTCTAACATCCGGTGATGTGGGAGAGAAATACCTGTCTAACATCCCTTGATGTTGGAGAGAAATAGATGTCCAACATCCAGTGATGTGGGAGAGAAACACGTGTTTAACATCCAGTGATGTGGGAGAGAAATACCTATCTAACATCCGGTGATGTAATAGAGAAATACGTGTCTAACATCCCTTGATGTGGGAGAGAAATACGTGTCTAGCAGTCCAGTGATGTGGGAGAGAAATAGATGTCTAACATCAGGTGATGTGAAAGAGAAGTACGTGTCTAACATCCTTGATATGGGAGAGATGGGGGAGAGAAATACGTGTCTGACATCCCGTGATGTGGAAGAGAAATACGTGTCTTACATCCAGTGATGTGGAAAAGAAATACGTGTCTAACATCCGGTGATGTGGGAGAGAAATACCCGTCTAACATCCGGTGCGTCAGGTCCAGTACTTGGTCCACAACACCATATGTGTAAACATTGAGAGGTCCATATTAGTATTACAGAAATATACTGCTATAATGCAAGAAAAACTATAAAAGTATCTCAGTTAAGCTTTCATTGCAACTGTTCATATAAACAAAGGGGTAATATTAAAACTGCACGATAACACTGACCCTATAATTACAAGTAGTAATTAAGTTGCTGATATGTTTGGCAAAGTTTTAGAAACTTTGAATGGAAGCGCTTGAAAGTAAAGCATTGACTTTTTCAGCAGCAATGTTTCAGGACATAGGCTCGTCGATGTTAGTACATCATCTAGCAAATTAGGCCAGACAGTATATGTAGGCTCCCTGTACGCCAGGTAGAGGCATCTCTCGGATATTGCCATTCATAAATGGCCGATTCGTACATATACAAATCCAAAGCAGACGTGCTGTCCAGGGAGTCAGTCGTCTATTTTAAATTCAGAAAATTGAGATGTATTTCTTTCATTGCTCCGTTTATATAAGGATGATGTGCCGCAGGAGAGGTACATGTATATGACGTTTGGTGAATGTAAAGAAAAGGGATTAACAAAGCTGAAAATTGTTCAACATATTCTACAGGTAGTCATATTCATGCATAAATAA
This sequence comes from Liolophura sinensis, assembly GCF_032854445.1. Lineage (NCBI taxonomy): Eukaryota > Metazoa > Mollusca > Polyplacophora > Chitonida > Chitonidae > Liolophura > Liolophura sinensis. Next base: position 57,227,791 of record NC_088302.1, on the reverse strand, counting down.
AAAAAGGTCTGGGGGCCTCCATGGCCGAAGTGATTAGCACGTCGGCGCGGCGTAATGACCCAGGAGCTTCTCACCAATGCGGTAGCTGTGAGCTGAAATCTACCAGCAACCTGCAAATGGCGCGAGAGTTCCCCCCACCGGCTCTGCCCGGTTTCCATTCACAAGAATGCTGACCGCCGTTATAAGTGAAATATTCTCGGGTACAGCGTAAAACAACAATCAAATAACAATAAATAAATAATAAATAAAGGCCTGCTAACAAAGGAGTTCTACTTTGATGTATGGCGTTACTGAATTTCACGTAGGTGTTTTTAGTCAGAAATTCGAGTAGTTCTATGAGCCGTAACAAATACCAAGAACGGTAACATGAATAGAGTTCACGAACTATAGATGCCTTGTGCGCTAGTACACCGCGACCAAAAATGAGACATACCAAGAACGGTAACCTGGATAGAGTTCACGAACTATACATGCCTTGTGCGCTAGTTCAACGCGACCAAAAATGAAACATGGTAACCTGAATAGAAAACGATGATAGATAAACTTACAAATCACCATAGTGACTCCCGGTATGTAGTACCACTGACTGTTTTGGGCGGCTGGTCGACCCTCGGTATGTAGTACCACTGACTGTTTTAGGCTGGTCGACCCTCGGTATAGAATACCAATGACTGTTATAGGTGTCTGGTCGATCCCCGGTATAGAGTACCGTTGACTGTTATAGGTGGTTGTAAAATGGCTGAGTTGGTCAACCCTAGATATATAGTACCACTGACCGTTATAGATGGCAGGTCGACCCGCAGCATATAGTACCACTGACGGTTATAAGTGGTTGTAAAACGCCTAAACTGCTTGACCTCCGATATGTCGTGCCATTGTTTTTACAGGTGATTGTAAAACAGTTGAACAGATCGACCCTCGGTATATAAGCGAGCTAATGCAGTTTAACATTGTGAATTAGATAAAGTGTTCTAACTTCATTTTCCGCGCAAGAATATGGACTTCCAACACCTTCCTGTGTAGAACTTGTGTTGTTAACTGTCAATAACGAAAGGCAATTTTGGAAGCGAGTATGACTAATGTTACAGATATCTGAATACAGGCGACTGGTTAAAAGAAACAGTATTTCTATGTACGATAAATGTATGGGATACCATTGCCTATTTTGCACGTCTTGGGAATCGTACAATTTACAAAATATTTTTGCACATCCGTGACCAAAAGAGAGACACGCCATGAAAGGTAACCTGAATAGAGTTTCGAACTAAAAATGCATTGTGCGCTAGTTCACCGCGACCAAAAATGAGACATACCAAGAACATTAACATGAATAGAGTTTCGAACTGAATGTGATTTGTACTTAGTCTTGTACTTTTACAGTCTGAATTTATCTTTTTTTAAGCAGGCTCAAAAATAAAAGAAGAAAAACTCCCAGAAAAAGAGTCCGGGAGGGAGTTTTTCTTTTCTTTTTAAGCAGACGAAAAAAAATAAAGAAACACTTCCAAAAGAAGATCTCGGGACCCGAGATAACAAAGCAATCGGATTATAGCTTGGTTATGTCGGTGTCTGATTTAGTTACCCCGAGATAATCACCCAATGATATTGTAACATATATGAGTGTTTCAACAAAAAGCGCTAAACAAAACGTAATCCTGTTGGCTTATTATGTCGGGGCCCGAGATTCTTTCACGGCAGTTTATCTTTCTATTTTCGTCCACTTCAAAAAAGAAAAATTCCCTCTCAATCTTTTTTCCTGGTAGTTTGTCTTTTTTTCTTCGTCTGCTTAAAAAAAGGACAAGAAAACCTTAACCCGATCTGTTTTTCTGGGTGTCCTGGGAGCGGGTGTTCTGGGAACGGTGTCACAATTTGTACCCATAGGAATACTTGAACACTAATGATTTATGGTTCCTCAAATTTCCAAATAGATGTTATTAATACTTTTACTTGTTTGCATAAGAATCACGAAAACAATCGACTCTTCACAAGCTCACCCAGTAACTTCTCTCACCTTTTTTTCTGGTGAATTTATATCTTTGCTTACAACAAAGTACGTGCAGAAACTTAGTTTCAATAAAGCAGGCCTAAAACGTTTAATGTTACTTTCATAAAACTCTTCTAGGCCTAGCCGATGATTTGGACAACATTAAGTAGTACTACCTAATGCATGCACATAATTAGGCTCACATCAAATCTGTGTTATTTTTTTGTTGTTGTTGTATTACTTGTGTGCACTGGCTGGTGACCTTCTCGTCTCCTAACTAGTGTTAAACCGGTTTGCTAAGCGATTCATACTTACCGGCAAGGACACCTATATCTGTCTTGACATGGATCTGATCGAGGTCATGGGGCGTATGTGACTTAACATACAGCATGCGGAGGTTGGGAATTACATCACATCTGCACGGAGACCCTGGCAGTGCTTGTCAGCTGTACACAGAGACGATGGCAGTGCATGTCAGCCATACACTGACAACCAATAAGCCAAACTGGCTAGGCAGAATAGACCCATTATCACGTCATACCTTATAAAATGTGAATTTATGTCAAGAGGGAAGATAATTTTGCCTCTCACATTCCTCAACCACACTTTATCGGTTAGAAATTGCTTCTTTTGATCAGCTGTATTTACGTCTGTAGTGTTCTCGTCTATGGAGAATGGAGAGTATACATTTTAAACGTCTCAATCACGGGACGCTTAATTTCACTTAATTCTTTATTTATTTATCGAGGATTTTCGACATTCACGGATCACTGGCGGATCTCCTCGAAAATATATGAAATACTCATGTAAGGGTATGTACATCATTCCCATGGCGTTTCCCAATTCATTAATGCGATAAACTAACAGGAAACAGTTGGATAAAAAAGGGACCATACATCACAATGACCCTTATGTCCCCAGTCCCCATAGTGTTACCCGTGGTAAGGGACTACATGTATATATCACAATGACACTTATGTCCCCAGTCCCTACAGTGTTACCCGTGGTAAGGGACTTATATCACAATGACACTTATGTCCCCAGTCCCTACAGTGTTACCCGTGGTAAGGCACTATATATCACAATGGCACTTATGTCCCCAGTCCCTACAGTGTTACCCGTGGTAAGGCACTATATATCACAATGACACTTATGTCCCCAGTCCCTACAGTGTTACCCGTGGTAAGGGACTATATATCACAATGACACTTATGTCCCCAGTCCCTACAGTGTTACCCGTGGTAAGGCACTATATATCACAATGACACTTATGTCCCCAGTCCCTACAGTGTTACCCGTGGTAAGGCACTATATATCACAATGACACTTATGTCCCCAGTCCCTACAGTGTTACCCGTGGTAAGGGACTATATATCACAATGACATCTATGTTCCCTGTCTCTACAGTCGTACCCGTTGTAAGGGACTATATATCACAATGACACCTATGTCCCCAGTCCCTACAGTGGTACCCGTTGTAAGGGACTATATATCACAATGACACATGTTCCCAGTCCTTACAGTGTTACCCGTGGTAAGGGACTATATATCACAATGACACTTATGTCCCCAGTCCCTACAGTGTTACCCGTGGTAAGGGACTATATATCACAATGACACTTATGTCCCCAGTCCCTACAGTGGTACCCGTTGTAAGGGACTATATATCACAATGACACTTATGTTCCCAGTCCTTACAGTGGTACCCGTTGTGAGGGACTATATATCGCAATGACACTTATGTTCCCAGTCTCTACAGTGGTACCCGTTGTAAGGGACTATATATCACAATGACACTTATGTCCCCAGTCTCTACAGTGGTACCCGTTGTAAGGCACTATATATCACAATGACACTTATGTCCCCAGTCTATACAGTGTTACCCGTTGTAAGGGACTATATATCACAATGACACTTATGTTCCCAGTCCTTACAGTGGTACCCGTTGTAAGGGACTATATATCACAATGACACTTATGTCCCCAGTCTCTACAGTGTTACCCGTTGTAAGGGACTATATATCACAATGACACTTATGTCCCTACAGTGTTAACCGTTGTAAGGGACTATATAACACAATAATACTTATGTCCCCAGTCCCCACAGTGTTACCCGTAGTAAGGCACCATATATCACAATGACACTTATGTCTCCATTACCTACAGCGTTACCCGTTGTAAGGCACTATATATCACAATGACACTTCTGTCCTCCGTTCCTTCAGTGGTACTGGTTGTAAGGGACTATATATCACAATGACATCTATGTCCCCAGTCCCTACAGTGTTACCCGTTGTAAGGGACAATATAACACAATGACACTTATGTCCCCAGTCCCTACAGTGGTACCCGTGGTAAGGGACTATATCACAATGACACTTATGTCCCCAGTCCCTACAGTGGTACCCGTTGTAAGGGACATTATAACACAATGTCACTTATGTCCCCACTCCCTACAGCGTAACCGTTGTAAGGGACTATATATCACAATGACACCTATGTCCCCAGTCCCTACAGTGGTACCCGTTGTAAGGGACTATATAACACAATGACACTTATGTCTTCAGCCCCTATGGTTTTAACCGTTGTAAAGGACTATATAACACAATGGCACTTATGTCCTCCGTCCCTACAGTGTTACCCGTTGCAAGAGGAAGTTCTGCTGACATCTCTTGTAACCAGGTTAGGCGGGTGTCGCAATCAGAATAAAGGCTAGCTGTATTTATCAGCGTTGAATCTATGGTTAGTTAATTATGACATGTATAGTCCCACTTAACTCATCGTCTAAAGTCAGATCAGAGGCAATCACTAAGATATATGTAATATATTATGGACAGGGATTTAAGAAATACAGAGTGATGCTCATCAGGAAAGAGACAGTGATGCACACCAGGGGAGAGAGTGATGCACACCAGGAAAGAGGTTGATGCACACCAGGAGAGAGACAGTGATGCACACTAGGAGATAGTGATGCACACCAGGACAGACAGTAATGCACAGGAGGAGAGACAGTCATGCACACCAGGAGAGACAGTGATGCACACCAGGAGAGAGACAGTGATGCTCACCAGGATAGAGACTGTGATGCACACCAGGAAAAACAGTGAATCACATCAAGAGAAACAGTGATGCACTCCAGGAGAGGGTCAGTGATGTACATCAGGAGAGACAGTGATGCACAACAGTAGAGAGGGAGTGATGCACATCAGGAATAACAGTGATGCACATCAGGAGAGACAGTGATGCACACCAGGAAAGAAAGTGAAGCGCACCAGGAGAGAGGGAGTGATGCACGCCAGGAGAGAGAGTGATGCACACCAGAAAAGACAGTGATGCACACGAGGAAAGACAGTGATGGACAGCAGGAGAGAGGGAGTGATGCAAAAGAAGGGGAGAGAGAGTGAGAGAAACAGTGATGCACTGGAGGAGATTCACTGATGCACACTAGGAGAGAGGGAGAGATGCACACCAGGATAGACAGCGATGCCCACCAGGTAAGACAGCGATGCACACCAGGAGAGACAGTAAAACACACCAGGAGAGAGACAGTGATTCACACCAGGAGAGAGACAGTGATGCACACCAGGAAAGATAGTGATGCACACCAGGAAAGATAGTGATGCACACCAGGAGAGAGACAGTGATTCACGCCAGGAGAGACAGTGATGCACACGAGCAGAGAGGGAGTGATGCACACCAGGAGAGAGAGTGATGCACACTAAGAGACAGAGTGATGCACACCAGGAGAGACAGTGATGGACAGCAGGTGAGGGAGTGTTGCAAAACAAGGGGAGAGGAAGGGATGCACACCACGAGAAAGACAGTAATGCACACCAGGAGATAGGGTGTGATGCACACCAGGAGAGAGACAGTGATGCACACCAGAAGAGACAGTGATGCACACCAGGAGAAAGACAGTGATGCACATCAGGAAAGAGACAGTGATGCACACCAGGAAAGAGGGAGTGATGCACACCAGGAGAGACCTTGATTTACACCAGGAGAAACAGTGATGCACATCAGGAGAGACAGTGATGCACACCAGGAGAGAGTTAGTGATGCACACCAGGAAAGACAGTGATGCACACCAGGAGAGATAGTGATGCACACGAGGAAAGACAGTGATGCACACCAGCAGAGATAGTGATGCACACGAGGAAAGACAGTGATGCACACAAGGAAAGAGGGAGTGATGCACACCATGGGAGAAAGTGATGCACACTAATGGACAGAGTGATGCACACCAGGAAAGACAGTTATGCACACTAAGAGACAGTGATGCACACCAGGAGAGACCTTGATTTACACCAGGAGAAACAGTGTTGCACACCAGAAGAGACAGTGATGCACATCAGGAGAGACCTTGATTTACACCAGGAGAAACAGTGATGCACACCAGGAGAGAGTTAGTGATGCACACCAGGAGAGACAGTGATGCACACCAGGGGAGAGTTAGTGATGCACACCAGGAGAGAAAGTGATGTACACCAGGAAGGACAGTGATGTACACCAGGAGAGACAGTTTTGCACGCCAGGAGAGACAATATTTGTGAATATTTTAAGCATGTGTTCTCTTTCAAAGGCAAGTGTGGGGCTAGTTTATGGATAATGTTGAGTGTCTTTATTTTTAGAACCACATGCAGGAAATGAATTGTAAGCAATTATGTTGTACTGAAGTAAGTGGGCGTGAAGGTGAGTTACACGACATAAGACGTTAGCATGAAGAGTTTTTGTTGTTGTAAATGTGCATATAGACAAACCTAAAATATCCCCTGTGTTTTATACACACATAGACATAAGCATTTTCTTTCTTGTTTAAGGTAATGAATTGGTGAAAGTTTGTGCATTTGCAAAATACGAGAACTTTTTAAGGCCTTTGATTCAGAAATATCACTTTCAGTTGAGTTTTGGAAGGTGTATATATGGTCATACAATATCAAGAAAGGTGTTATGGTAGGAGCATTTTGACCCAGGGCTACATAGGTAATGTTTAGCGACGGATTATTTCTGGTGCTTTCTTAAACACTGGTGATACTGCTTTTTGTACAAACTTTCACAGCTATTTTCAAACAGTACCGGCCAGAAGCCAAGTTCAAAGTGCCTGTTTAGCGAGTGAGTGCTTGGGGTTTAACGTCGTACTCAACAATTTTTCAGTCATATGACGACGAAGGAATCATTCGGGTGCATGTACGTGTAATGTGACTTCTTGTTGCAGGACGGATTTCCACTGCCCTTTTATTTAGTGCTGCTTCACTGAGACGACTTACCGAAGGCAAGTAAGCCGCCCCTCCCGAGCCATTATACTAATACGGGTCAACCAGTCGTTGCAGTATCCCCTTCATGCTGAACGCCAAGCGAGGAAGATACAACTTCCTCTTTTAAAGTCTTAGGTGTGAATGGATCAAGGATTGATCATGGATCTACCGGTCGGTTTGATACAACGCATTCCCGTGCTTATGATATTCCACAGTTTTTACCTGACAATCAGGTCATTGGCTGCTGAACTTACCTGACTAACAAGCTGTGATCTCAACTGACCTAATTTCCCTAAAATATGAAGCCAATGCACACACTGTGTATAAGCATACAAAGCTGACGTATCATCGCTACCCCGCCCCCTCCTCTCCTCCGCTAATACTGACTAGACATCTACCAGCGACGACGAATGTGATGCTGCCTTCCGTTACTTGGTTAAGTTCCGTTCATTAGTGGTATTTGTGGTGGTACATTATCGCTAATACTCTCCATTCCGTTCATTAGTGGTACTTGTGGTGGTACATTATCGCTAATACTCTCAGGTCTTTTCCATAACAGTATAACTTCCTCTTCAAGTATGGCAGGCCCTATCTTCCGCGAGAGAGCCTCATTCACCTCCATCGACTACACCATTTTCGGGCTTACGGTGGCTCTTTCATCCGGCGTAGGAATTTACTTCGCCATCTCCGGTGGGCGTCAAAAAAACGACGGCTGAATTTTTGGTGGGCAACCGAAATCTACACGTGGTGGGCAACCGAAATCTACACGTGATTCCAGTGGCGCTGTCTCTTATAGTGTCCTATGAGTCGTCAATCTTAATGCTGGGTTTTCCCGCAGAGATTTACGCACACGGGACTCAGTTCTGGATGATTCACGTAGGTCTACCACTTACATTCTTGTGCATAGCTCAAGTCGTCGTTCCCCTCATACATCCTTTAGGAATCACCAGCGGGTATCAGGTAAGATGCTACATAGGTATACTTTCATCTCATCGTGTTCACTAGAAGTGGGTCATGGCTTAGTGGCGTTTGTCATAGCCTAATTCCAGCCTTGGACGGGGATATATAGATCCCCCACAAACAACCTCATAGTCTAATCCCAGCCTTGGACAGGGAGTTTTAGACCCCCCACAGACAACCTCATAGCCTAATCCCAGCCTTGGACAGGGATATTTAGACCCCCAACAGACAACCTCATAGCCTAATTCCAGCCTTGGACGGGGATATATAGATCCCCACAGACAACCTCATAGCCTAATCCGAACCCTGGACAGGGATTTTTAGATCTCCCACAGACAACCTCAGAGTCTAATCCCAGCCTTAGACGGGATTTTTAGACCCTCCACAGACAACCTCATAGCCTAATTCAGCCTTGACGGGGATATATAGATCCCCCACAGACAACCTCATAGCCTAATCCGAACCCTGGACGGGGATTTTTAGATCTCCCACAGACAGGGATTTTTAGACCCTCATAGTCTAATCCCAGCCTTGGACAGGGATTTTAGACCCCCAACAGACAACCTCATAGCCTAATCCCAGCCTTGGACGGGGATTTTTAGATCTCCCACAGACAACCTCATAGTCTAATCCCAGCCTTTGACAGGGATTTTTAGACCCTCCCCCCCCCCCCCCCACACACACACAACCTCATAGTCTAATCCCAGCCTTGGATAGGGATTTTTAGACCCTCCCCCACACACAACCTCATAGCCTAATTCCAGCCTTGGACGGGGATATATAGATCCCCCACAGACAACCGCACAGTCTAATCCCAGCCTTGGACAGGGATTTTTAGATCTCCCACAGACAACCTCATAGTCTAATCCCAGCCTTGGACAGGGATTTTTAGACCCCCCCCCCCCCACAGACAACCTCATAGCCTAATTCAGCCTTGGACGGGGATATATAGATCCCCCACAGACAACCTCACAGTCTAATCCCAGCCTTGGACAGGGATTTTTAGACCCCCCCCCCCTCCCCAACAGACAACCTCATAGCTTAATTCCAGCCTTGGACGGGATATATAGATCCCCCACAGACAACCTCATAGTCTAATCTCAGCCTTGGACAGGGATTTTTAGATCTCCCACAGACAACCTCATGGTCTAATCCCAGCCTTGGACAGAGATTTTAGACCCCCCCCCCCCCCACAGACAACCTCATAGCCTAATTCCAGTCTTGGACGGGGATATATAGATCCCCCACAGACAACCGCACAGTCTAATCCCAGCCTTGGACAGGGATTTTTAGATCTCCCACAGACAACCTCATAGCTTGGACGGGGATATATAGATCCCCCACAGACAACCTCATAGTCTAATCTCAGCCTTGGACAGGGATTTTTAGATCTCCCACAGACAACCTCATGGTCTAATCCCAGCCTTGGACAGAGATTTTTAGACCCCCCCCCCCCCATCCCCACAGACAACCTCATAGCCTAATTCCAGTCTTGGACGGGGATATATAGATCCCCCACAGACAACCTCATAGTCTAATCCCAGCCTTGGACAGAGGTTTTTAGATCCCCCCCCCCCCCCCCCCCGCCATACAACCCGTGATAGACGACGCTTGTATGAGATTTTGCTCAGCTCAGTCAAATGATCATTGAAGATCCGAATGTCTTCCACCAGCGGGGTCTCCGTGGCTCAGTTGGTTAGCGCGCTAGCGCAGTGTGATGACCCATAAGTCTCTCACCAATGCGGTCACTGTGAGTTCAAGTCCAGCTCATGCTGGATTCCTCTCCGGCCATTCGTGGGAAGGTCTTGCAGCAACCTGCCGATGTCCATCGGTTTCTACCCACCATAATGCTGGCCGTTTCCACCCACCATAATGATGTCCGCCGTCAAGTGAAATATTTTTGAGTTCGGCGCAAAACACCAATCAAATAAATAAATAAATAAATCTTCCACCAGCATGGTGCACATACATTTTGCCGAGCACTTCGATTTCCTCCACTCATTAAAAAAACCGCCATCGTATAAATGAAAGTTCAGATAAACTTTGAAAGTTAAAATTAGTTGTTATTCCCAAACTATCAGGCGGATTGCGTGATGGAGTGCATCTATTACCGTCTGCCGTTTACTACGATAGGAATCTGCCAGTCACTCGGCGTCCTGCTACAGAGATTGTTTATTTGATTGTTATTAACTCAGGTATCACAGTAAATCAATTCATTTAACATACAAGTGATCAGTTTGATATACACAACATCAACCATAAAATGTATCGAATATTTACATGTATTTATTTATTTGATTGGTGTTTAAGGCCGTACCCAAGAATATTTCACATTATCACGGCGGACAGTGTATCGAATAGCGGTGAATTAAAACATGAACTTCCTCAACCTCTCGCAAGTTGCTGAAATAAACGCCCAAAGCCGTTTTTGGAGAAAGCAACACTACAAAATGAGTTATCCGGTTAAGGTGTTCTCATACTACCTGCTGAGATGAAACAAACAATTACTGCGCACACATTGCCTTATTTTCTACATTTTCACCTCCTCCACCAACTATTTCTTGTACAAAAATCAGCTGGAAATATTCAAACACTGTTGACTCAGGTGGTTAAAGCGCTGGCTGCGTTTCGGCTGCACTGGGAACATCAAATGTCTACAATGATTCACAATGCTGAAATGAAAATTAAGTCTATAAACAATGGCTGAAGGCCATATAAAATAAGGGTGATATGTATTTAACTCAGTTTATTTGTACCGACTAGTATAAAAAGTTTATGTAGGTTTTAATATTACATGTTTCCAATCTTTCCAGTATCTAGAATTACGTTACGGCTCCCGGGTCATAAGGCTTGTGGCCTCCGCCTTAGGGATTCTCTATCAGGTCAGTGAAAGTAAACTTGTCAAAGTCATTTCAGTACTAGCTGTTTGTGAGTTTTACCAAATCAGTGCTTGGCAAGGTTAATGTTTACCATGTTATCCCGGTTTGACCTAACCCATCGTGTATTATCTGGCCTTAGTCCTTACGAATGACAGATATGTTCACCACGTAATCCTGGCTTGACCTAATCCACCGTGTATTATGTGCCCTATGTCCTTACGAATGACACAATGCTTGGCCTAATCCACCGTGTATTATTTGGCCTTAGTCCTTACGAATGACACATGCTTGGCCTAATCCACCGTGTATTATTTGGCCTAAGTCCTTACGAATGACACATGCTCACCACATTATCCTGGTTTGACCTAATCCACCGTGTATTATTTGGCCTTAGTCCTTACGAATGACACATGCTTGGCCTAATCCACCGTGTATTATCTGGCCTAAGTCCTTACGAATGACACATGCCCACCACGTTATCCTGGTTTGACCTAATCCACCGTGTATTATTTGGCCTTAGTCCTTACGAATGACACATGCTTGGCCTAATCCACCGTGTATTATTTGGCCTAAGTCCTTACGAATGACACATGCTCAGCACGTTATACTGGTTTGACCTAATCCGCCGTGTATTATCTGACCTTAGTCCTCACCACGTAATCCTGACTTGACCTAATGCAGCGTGTATCGTCCACACCACGGAGTTATTTAAGACACCAGATACTCTACCCAGTAGCTTTACGCGATATCAGCATTTTCATTAATTCTCCCACTGATGCATTGCAGGTCTGCTCATATGGTTAATAATTACAGAACTTATATGGAAATTGTTCTTTCAAGCTAACTACATTGACAGAAATCAGCATCTTTCGCATAATAATCCCCGAGCTTCTTTGGGAAAAACATGGTCTGTAGTATTCAAGGATAAAGGCATCGTTTTATTTTGGGGATCCGTATTAATATGAGTAGCGACTGGCTGTTTATGACGCAGAGTCGGGTACATTTTGTTCGGTGACTTTATTATACATCAAAGCGTTTTGACTTTTGATCTGTCTTGCTCCAGACGTTCTATATGGGGATCGTTCTTTTCGGCCGGCCACAGCTATGGCAGCAGGTAGTATTAGTATTTTCTATAGCTTACATTGTCTTCCTTATTATAATTTTTAGTATGTGTTTCCTGTCTCATACAGTGTCTTCGTTCTTGTAACTTTTGAAATGTTTCCTATTTTTGCTATCCATTTTCAGTGTTTTCTGTTACCAAGACGGCCTTCCCTATGATAACTTTAAAAAATGTTTCCTCAGTTGTTCGCTCCAGTTTCAATGTTTTCTCTCCTGGTCACATATTCGGTTCAGCCTTAGTGTTTCGTGTGGCATTCTCATAAAATATCGTTGTTGTACTATTATGATGCTCCCTTTCTCTGTCCAGTCTCGGGGTTTCCTGTCGGCTACTCTATTGTCCTTGTTTCGGCAGCCTCTGTGTTCTACACATCTCTAGTAAGTCATCAAAATGTACTGAATATTTTCGATTCCACATGTATTTTTCTCTATTTATGCTGCCTAAGAACAGTACACGTAACATTACGTTTGAAATATGCCCTTGTTATTCGGAGTTTGCCCTCCGCACAAATGTAGTCAACACTAATGTTAAGTCACGTCCATCGCAATGTAATTGTGTGAGAGCCCAAAACATCCATCTGTCGGATTACTGCAGGAATTAGGGGATTTTGTATGCTAAAAATGGTGTGGCGTTCCAAATTTTGTTATAGGGTGGGATCAAAGCCGTGATTTGGACAGACGTTATTCAAAGTGTCATCATGTTGGGTGGTATGCTGACCGTCGTGATCATGGTAAGCGTTATGAACTGTGCTGTAATGTTAGGTGGTATACTGACTGTCGTGATCATGGTAAGCGTCATGGACTGTGCTGTAATGTTGGGTGGTATGTTGACTGTCATGATCATGGTAAACGTCATGAACTGTGCTGTAATGTTAGGTGGTATACTGACTGTCATGGTAAGCGTTATGAACTGTGCTGTAATGTTAGGTGGTATACTGACTGTCGTGATCATGGTAAACGTCATGGACTGTGTTGACATGTTGGGTGGTATGCTGACTGTCGTGATCATGGTAAGCGTCATGAACTGCGCTGTAATGTTAGATGGTATATTGACTGTCGTGATCATGGTAAACGTCATGGACTGTGTTGACATGTTGGGTGGTATGCTGACTGTCGTGATCATGGTAAGAGTTATGAACTGCGCTGTAATGTTAGGTGGTATATTGACTGTCGTGATCATGGTAAGCGTCATGGACTATGGTGACATGTTGGGTTGTATGCTGATTGTCGTCATCATGGTAAGCGTCATGGACTGTGGGGTCATGTTGGGCTGTATGCTGACTGTCGTGATCATGGTAAGCTTCATGAACTGTGCTGTAATGTTAGGTGGTATGCTGATTGTCGTGATCATGGTAAGCGTAATGAACTGTGGTGTCATGTTGGGTGATATGCTGACTGTCATGGTAAGCGTCATGAATTGGGGAGGAACTGAAGACAATCACACATCGCTCATTGACAAATTTTATACAAGTAGTACATAACCAAAATACGAAAACAAAAATCAAGATGCCACACTCGAAATACATATATTCTTATAGTTTTGGGTACCTTTTTTTGGGTAATTTTTGTTTCGTGCGAGCACATTTACAGAAACACATGTGCACGAATTCAGTCTGTTTATAGGACAAACGTATGGAATGGAAGTCACGATGTAGAACCTAATACTGAAACTTCTTACACGGAAAATCACAGGTTTTTAGATTCACTTCTACAGGTCAGGTGTTCACTGACTCACGGCGAAGGGGTACACGTCAGAATACTTTTACTCTTTTCTCCCATTTAGAACAGAATCTCACTCATGAACTGGACAATAAAAGTGAAACATAATTAGGGCCACAATCAGTTTGTTAGGTTACTTACCTAGATATGAGCTTGGGCTGAAATGTAATTAAAATTCTTTATTCTCGACATTATTTCGCACCAGCTGTTTGCATAAAATATCGTGCAATATATAAAAAGGTATGTCGTTAGAACGCATTCCCAGTCTCATTATTTACATTTACTCAGAATGACATGAATGGGTGGCATAAACAAATAACTGAGTGTTTCACCAAAACAATTACCGAATAGAAACGTATGTCTGGTGGAATACGACAATAATCTATATGACCGAATACGGAATCCCGATGGGACAGAAAACAAAGCTATGCAGCTTAACATCTCTCAGGACTAGGCTTAAATACTCTAGGTAACCACAGGAAAATCAGCACACCTAACCACAAGTTCAGTGTCTGTAGGAAAAATGCATATAAAACATCTCCGTGTAACATGGCACAAAACTGTTGCCTCCAGTACCTAAAAACTTCATGTATTACAACGCGAAACACATCGAGGTATGAGTGATCATTAATTAAACTATTTAACATTAGTGAGGGATGAATGATTAGAATGCAGTGATGGCATAGAGTGGTATGAACAGCAGCCACAGTAGGAAAAACATCAACTTGTGGCACATAAAATAATGATATGATTTAACACAGGATAACTATTATTTGTTTACAGACTGTGATGATGTATTACCATTACCATCGTGAAGGTCCAATAGGTGGGAAATATACCGATGATTGACAGCGCATTCATTACACAATAATCCTCTTGTGAACAAAATTAACATAAGACATGAAACTATTCGCGGACACTCTAAGGCTCCTGTGGTGTTAGTGCTTGGAGAAGTGAGTGAGAGAGTTAGTGAGTGAGTGCTCAACGTTTAACGTCGCCCTTAACAATTTGAGTATGTACATATTTAAGTATCATATGAGTTCTTGTACGTGTAATGTGGCCCCTTGTAGCAGAACGGATTTCCACCGCTCTTTTATCTAGTGCTGCTTTACTGAGACGACTTACTGAAGGCAAGTAAGCCGCCCCGCCCAAGCCATTATACTGATATGGGTCAAGCAGTCGTTGCACTATCCCCTTAAGAGCAAGGAAGCTACAACTTCCTCGACCCAGGATTGCCCCTGGGTTTAAGCGGGCGCTCTACCAGCTGAGCCATCTCGAGAGGTCCAGTGCACCAAGGAGGGATAAACAGCAAAATAAGGGCGTTTGGAGCTCTCTGCGCGATGCGCTATGTCTTTACAGGAACAGTTAGAATGAAACCCTGAATGAGGTAAATTGACAAGAGGCCGTATTTTACTGGTCACGTTTGACAATTTGTCATCTACATGTATCACACTGTCGTCGCTGCTCTGCTTTTACTTTCTATGCTGTACGTCTATCGCACCGTAATCGCCGCTCTGCTTTTACTCTCTATGCTGTACGTCTTTAAAAAAATTATAATCATAAAAACGGTAATCAACAAATTGGCATTCTGTATTTTGTTTCTGCGCTCTTTCCTCAAAGGGAGAAAAGTCTCTTTCGAAAGTTGCTTCCAACCTTCAAGAAATTACATATGTTAAACATTCTGATTACAGGTGTTATCTAAAGGTTTTCTTAGCTTTTGGTAATAGTCCTTAAACGTACACTCAAAAAGATTCTGTTTATTTGACCAGAAAGTAAGTGATGCTAGAATGTATTCTCTTCTTATACCATAATACTGTGTCATATTCAACATAATATCATGTTTATCTAATAGAATCGTTGTGTTGAATAGATGGAATGTGTGTGTTATAGCATTATCTGCTGCAATAGCAGAATACATTCTAGCATCACCCAGATAACAGACGTTCTGTTAAATTTGACAGATCGTTTTCTTTAGATTAATTACGTGATGCATTGTTTGTCGCAAGATTAACAAGGTTAAGACCGGCTTCATACCTTGAGCTGTGTTAGGGAAGGAGACGTTCGAGTTGTCAGTACCCAGTTTGGTGAATGTTGTTCATTGTTCTGTTCCAGGGTTCAATTTGCGTGGGAGGGTTTCACGAAATGTGGCTGCTTAATGTCAATGGCGGAAGGGTGAAGTTTTTCGAGTACAAAACTTTCTCTTTTTGCACAAGATACTTGTCTTGTTTTTCATACTTTCCACGAAATTAGATAGTGTTTGTTGCCGTCAATGATTTCTGTACTTCGTTTGTGCTTTTTTCCTTCAAAATGAAACTTCGGTGTGATGTCGAGTGACTTACAGGAAACAACTTTAACATGGTATGAATAATCTTTGCCAGAAGACGCCTAGAGTGCAACATTGAAAGAAACAAATAAATTACTTGGACATATTTGATTCTCCTGATTCCGACGTCTGTTTTCAGTTTTGATCCCAATCCGCTGACCCGGCACACTTTTTGGTCATTAGTGTTTGGGAAGGCAATCCGCAGCATGGGGATGGGGTTTAACCAATCGACAATCCAAAGAGTGGTATCTGTGAAAACACAAAAGCAGGCTAAAATGTAAGCTTCTTTTCTCTTAATCTGAAAGCATTTCTTCTATCGGAAACATGCACAAACTACAGGGATAAGGTTAGAACAAAGTGACCAGCAATCGTCATAGAGCGAGTATCCACAAGTCAGGTGGATTACTCCAGACGCCCCTATTTCGTCCACCAGTCACACTGGCGACTCGATAACAATATGAACACACGACAATACGGTGGAGTCTTTATAGCTATATGTGTATTTGACTATACGGGAAAGTCCCTGAAACTATATGTGTATTTGACTATACGGGAAAGTCCCTACAACTATATGTGTATACACGTACGACTATACGGGGTCTCTGCAACAATGTGATTATGTAACCATACGGGGAAGTCTTCTCTCCAACAAGAATGTACGACTATATGGGAAAGTATTTACGGCTATTCTGTTGCAGCGTGGTATGGTCCATGTTTCCCGGATTTGTGGTGTTTGGAACGCTTGCCTGCCTGGAGGGGATGGTGTCATACGCATACTTCTCCTACACGGGCTGCGACCCATATGGGGCCAAAATTATCAGTAACGCCAATCAGGTACACGTCAAATTTGATTTCACTGCTACCGGTCTCACACAGTCACTTCCCAGAATCGATGGGATTTATGTGGGTATATCTGACTAACCTTGCAGATACGATGTGACTGACGTATATTCAGGCAAGAGATGTTGTAAAATTTTTAGAGGATTACGTGCTATTTATCTTTTCACCATGGTTTGTTCAAAGATCTTTAATGAATTTTTTTTTAAATCGTCTTAACTGTAAAACTGGAAATGCTGAACTATTATCATGTCTACATATCCAATCAAAAAAATATGTGACATATATATGTGCCCAAAAAATCCGTTGATTTTGCGATATTGTAATGACAGCCATATTTGTCTTTCGTATTATCAGTTTTGATAGTAGTGTGTATCAATATTAACAATAATGCTAAAAAATAAAAGTGATTGGATTTATTGTTGATTAACAACACACCTGCAGATCTAAACAGTGCTGATCTATAACGCAGTACTGTATCTTTCAAAATACTTAGCGAGATCGTGTGGCCATAGTTATGCATTCATTTCAATCAAGATATTTGTACCTGAGTTTTTGAATAAGCTTTCAGATTTATTTTGAAGTTTCCCATTATACTCTTTTAAGATATACGAGTATTTGTTCACTCCCTGTTTCAGGTACTGCCCTATGTAGTAACCGACCTCTTCCAGAATTTACCTGGACTGTCTGGGCTGTTTTTGGCCTCTTTGTTCAGCGCCTCCCTAAGGTACAGTCCTTTCGCTGGTGTTGTGTTCTTACCACATACACCATTTCCAATCTCTGCATTCTAAACTGTGAAACATTCACAAAATATACAGACTAAAATAGCCTAGCCTAATACCACCATATTGTGTAGACTTCTACACCCAAAAGTAGCATTTCCTAACATCTTACGCTTCTGCGGCCTACACCGAAAAGCACTTTACGTCTGCACCACAAGGCAGTTTACGCCTGTAACCAAAAAGCAGTTCACGCCTACATCAAAAAGCAATGTAGGCTTACACCAAAAAGCATTCCACGCCTGTAACCAAGAAGAAGCTTACGCCTACATCAAAAAGCAATGTACGCCTACAACAAAAAGTCGTCTACGCCTGTAACCGAAAAGCCGTCTACGCCTGTGACCAAAAAGCAGTCCACGCCTACATCAAAAAGCAATGTACGCTTGCACCAAAAATCAGTCTACCTCTGTAACCAAAAAGAAGCTTACGCGTATATCAAGAACCAATGTACGCCTACACCAAAAAGGAATCTACGTCTGTATCCAAAAATCAGTCAACGCCTACATCAGAAAGTAATGTACGCTTACACAAAAAACAGTGTACGCCTACACTAGAAAGTAGTGTATCCCTGCACTAGAAAGTATTGTATCACTGCACCAGAAAGTAGTGTACCCCTGCACCAGAAAGTAGTGTATCACTGCACCTGAAATTAGTGTATCTCTGCACCAGAATTTAGTGTTCGCCTACACCAGAAAGTAGTGTTCGCCTATACCAGAAAGTAGTGCACGCCTACACCAGAAAGTAGTGTATCACTGCACCGAAAAGTATTGTATCACTGCACCTGAATGTAGTGTACCCTGCACCAGAAAGTAGTGTATCCCCGCACCTGAAAGTAGTGTACCCCTGAAACTGAAAGTATTATATCCCTACACCAGAAAGTAGTGCACGCCTACCCCAGAAAAGAAGGTATCCCTGCTCCAGAAAGTAGTGTACCCCTACACCAGAAAGTAGTGTACGCCTACACCAGATAGTAGTGTACCCCTGCTCCAGAAAGTAGTGTTCGCCTACACCAGAAAGCAGTGTTCGCCTACAGCAGGAAGTAGTGTACGCCTACACCAGATTGTAGTGTTCGCCGACACCAAAAAGTAGTGTATACCTACACCAGATAGTAGTGTACCCCTGCTCCAGAAAGTAGTGTTCGCCTACACCAGAAAGTAGTGTTCGCCTACAGCAGGAAGTAGTGTACGCCTACACCAGATTGTAGTGTTCGCCGACACCAAAAAGTAGTGTATACCTACACCAGAAAGTAGTGTATTTTGGTACCCGAAAATAATATTCGTCCGCACCAGAAAATAGTGTTCGGCTACACCTGAAAGTAGTGTTTGCCTCCTCAGAAAGTAATGTATGCCTACACCAGAAAGTAGTGTATCCCTTCACCAGAAAGTAGTGTACCCCTGCACCAGAAAGTAGTGTATCTCTGTACCAGAAAGTAGTGTACCCCTGCATCAGAAAGTAGTGTACCCCTGCACCAGAAAGTAGTGTTCACCCACCTCAGGAAGTAGTGTAAACTTAAAGGTAAAAGTGGCGTGGAAATGCTTCGAAAAGTAGAGTTTTTGGGGTAGAAAATTCAGACCCGTCCCTGTTTTTGTATAAAATGTATAATAAGTATAGAATAATGGATAAATATATGTGTAGGCGGCAAAATGCACCATGTGCATGTGTGCATGTGTGCATGTATGCGTGTGTGTGTGTATGCATGTATGCGTGTGTGAGTGTGTGCGTGTGTGCGTGAATGTGTATGCGTGTATGTGTGTGCTTGTATGTGTGTGCGTGTGTGTGTGTATGCGTGCGTGCATGTGTGCACATTAGTGTGTGTACACGTTAATATGTTTGAAGTATAAGATAAAGTGTTTCCGGTATAAGATGTATGGTCACGTCTACCCTCATGACGTAAATCTTAATTTTGACACTTCCAAGACATTGTCCTCGGCTTTTACTTTGTCTTCCAGCTCAGTGTTATAGGCTCTCACTTTGTCTTAAAGCACATTGTTCACGGCTCTCACTTTGTTTGACAGCACATGGTCCTCCGCTCTCACTTTGTCTCGTATCACAATGTCCACGGCTCTCACTTTGTCTCACTTCTTCCAACACATTGTCCTCGGCTTTTATTTTGTCTTCCAGCACAGTGCTCTCGGCTCTCACCTTGTTTCACAGCACATTGTACTCAACCCTCACTTTGTCTCGCCGCACACTGACCTCGGCTCTCACCGGCACCGATGAAGAGAGTTCGTTTCGGGGGCGATAGATCCAGGGTCAATCCTGGGTCGGGTCACACCCAAGACCTCAAAAGAGGAAGTTGTAGCTTCCTGGCTTGGCGTTCAGCAATAAAGGGGTAGTGCAACAAATGGCTGACCCGTATCAGTATAATAGCTCGGGTGGGCCGGCTTACTTGCCTTCGGTAAGTCGTCTCAGTGAAGCAGCGCTAGATAAACGAGAGGTGGAAATTTGTTCGTACTTCGACGTCATATGACTGAAAAATTGTTAAATACGACGTTAAGCGCTTAACTCTCACTCACCTTGTCTTACAGCACACTGTCCTCGGCCCTCAGTAGTATATCGGTGTTGGTGTGGACGGATTTTCTACAGACTCACATGAAACACGCCTCTGAGACAAAAGCCACCATTATCGCAAAGCTTGTGGGTGAGTTGACTACGCCTTTTTGTCACAGAATGACGAAAGGTATCTTACTATACTGCACTATAGGGCCGTGTAATATATATAGAACTGCATTGCTACAAACCACTCTTCATAATGGATAGAGTGAACATGCATCTGCACACCTAAACATCACATTCTAAAATACGGTGAAACTTTTCGTTCAAACAGTAAGCTAAGTATCCAGTGTATTATGTTAGAGAGATGGCCATACTTTTAAATGATCGGGTTTTTGGTATGGGACATGCACGTCGTCATGCCTCTCATTGGTAACTCCGTGGAATTAAGTGCATGGCGAGGAGCGGAACTCGTACCTCCCTGCACATTGATAAAACAACTATCAGGACGGTGGTACGCTTAAAAGAAATATGCTGAACACAAAAACAAAAGTGTGTGTGTGTATGAATAAATAGAACGACAGCTGAGTTGGTTTCGAGCAATTAGAAGCAGTCCTCACTTTTTATGACTCTGAGAAAGACACATAACGTATTTAATAGGCTTCCTTTAGAATTTTAGTTCTAGAGTGCTGGCAAAGAGGGGTACGAATAATAGGTGTTACCTGATATAGCATATATCAGTGTGTAGAATATGATGATTATGCGTCACCACGATATTGCTGAAGTACTGCCGATGTGGTGATAAACCCCAGTCATACCTCAATTCTAAACGTGGTCATCATTAAGCGTGTACAGAAGTAGGCTCACTAAATCTTCACCGGTTTTGTTTCAGTGGTGGTGTTTGGCTTGGTGTCTGTTGGCGTTGCCTTCCTTATAAAGACTATTGGTGGGCCTTTACAGCAGGTATTACACTTCACACTTCAGACTTTGTGGATTGCATCAGTATTGAATATATTTGCCCAGTTAGATATTCGCTTACAGTAAAGCTATAAACCACACGAAGCCGGTCTCCAGAAGGGGTTAAATAGCTTTCGGTCATGATGTTTTCTTGTCTTCAGGTTTCTTTTAGCCTCCTCGGCTCCATAACGGGACCTTTACTGGGTCTTTTCATCGCAAGCTGTATATTTCCCTATACCAATACCGTGGTAAGTAGGAGCAAACACAGTGAGCGGCATTCGTTTACTCAAAAAAGTCATTTACTGAGTTACAACTTTTTTTTTAAACTTTGCTCTTTTTTCCCCATAATGTTGTCAAACAACCTGAACAAAAGCCTTTAGTATTAGAAAAGACTTTTTTAGAAAGAAAAAAATTAATGCCACATAGGTTGTGTCGCCAGATTTTACTGTTGTTGAAAACTATTGTTCTCTTATCCTCTACACAAGTTGTGCATTAATGAAGTAAGGCAGATCTGTGTAGCGAGGATGTAGGCTACTTTAAAAAGAACAATCTTTCTGACGCAATGAGTTAAAAATCGGAAACAAGGTTAGGGTTATTGTGTAATTGGTAACTCTGTTGTTTGAAAATGCTGCGTCACAGGGGGCCCTCGCGGGATCTTTGTTCTCCTTTGGGGTCTGCATGTGGCTGTCTCTGGGGTCTAGTTTCTCCTCTCAGACACGGAGAACCCCTTACTTACCCCCGGCACCAGTACACAACTGTTACGTCAACGGCACTTTTAACGACACCATACTGACCTCACCGGCTGCCGTCACGAATACTTCCTCCACAGATATGTGAGTATTTGTATTATGTTCTTCATGATATCTTTGTTTTTGGTTTTACTGTTGTCAGAACGTCCACTGTGCGCGCTGAGAAGTCTGTAAACAACATAGATATGTGCAATGGGATAATCGTTCACTAAAAGATAGCGTAATGTTTTGATGCGTAGCTGGACACTAAATAAAGGAATAAACGGTTTAGACTGCCCGTATGTAGCTCTATCGTTTGTGTCTCGGTTCTTAACAGAGGTGATGTCATTTTCAGGTCATGGCTAACAGGCTTCTATTCCATCTCCTATGTCTATTTTGGAGCGGTCGGTGTTTTTACCTGTGTTCTTGTCGCCGAACTAGTCAGTGTATGCACAGGTGAGATTTAAACCACACATTGTTAACTGAATAAAATATAAGCTTCCAGAGCACCATAGCCAGGGGATACAATAAGAAATAATCTTACAGAACACCATAACAGGGGGATACGATAAGAAGTAAGCTTACGGGGTCCCCTTGTTATAATAAGTAAGCTTACAGGGCATCATAGAGCAAAAGGACAGGGTGAGAACTAAGCTTACAATATTTAGTTTAGACCGGGCATCGATAAGCTTACAGAACACGATATGTACCTGATATCGTGAGAGATAAGCTTACAGAGCATCATAACAAGGGGACACGACAAGAAACAAGCTTCCAGAGCACCATAACAAAGGGACACGATAAGAAATAAACTTACAGAGCTCCGTGGTAAGGGGACACGATAAGAAACAAGCTTCCAGAACACCATAACAAGGGGATACAATAAGAAATAAACTTACAGAGCTCCATAACAAGGGGATACAATAAGAAATAAACTTACAGAGCACCATAACAAAGGAACACGATAAGAAATAAGCTTCCAGAACACCATAACAAGGGGATACAATAAGAAATAAACTTACAGAGCTCCATAACAAGGGGATACAATAAGAAATAAACTTACAGAGCACCATAACAAAGGAACACGATAAGAAATAAGCTTCCAGAACACCATAACAAAGGGATACAATAAGAAATAAACTTACAGAGCTCCATAACAAGGGGATACAATAAGAAATAAACTTACAGAGCACCATAACAAAGGAACACGATAAGAAATAAGCTTCCAGAACACCATAACAAAGGGATACGATAAGAAATAAACTTACAGAGCACCATAACAAAGGAACACGATAAGAAATAAGCTTCTAGAGCACCATAACAAGGGAATACGATAAGAAATAACCTTCCAGAACACCATAACAAGGGGACACGATAAGAAATAAGCTTCCAGAGCACCATAACAAAGGGATACAATAAGAAATAAGCTTCCAGAGCACCATAACAAAGGGATACGATAAGAAATAAACTTACAGAGCTCCATAACAAAGGGGCACGATAAGAAATAAGCTTCCAGAGCACCATAACAAAGGGATACGATAAGAAATAAACTTACAGAGCACCATAACAAAGGAACACGATAAGAAATAAGCTTCCAGAGCACCATAACAAAGGGATACGATAAGAAATAAACTTACAGAGCTCCATAACAAAGGAACACGATAAGAAATAAGCTTCCAGAACACCATAACAAGGGGATACAATAAGAAATAAACTTACAGAGCACCATAACAAAGGGACACAGTGAGAAATAAGCTTCCAGAGCACAACAGCAACGGACATGATGAAAAATAAGCTTACACCTTACACCGTGAGCGATAAGCTTACAGAGCACGATATTTACCTGACACCTTGAAAGATAACCTTACAGAGCGCGATATGTACCTTACATCGTGAGAGATAACAATACAGAGCACCATAACAAGGAGCGAGTGAGTGAGTGCTAGGGTTTAACGTGGTACTTAACAATTTTCCAGTCATATGACGACGAAAAACATCCTTAAAGTGCAACAAGACTCCTTGTTGAAGGACATCGCTTTTTTATCTGGCGCTGCTTTACTGATCAAAGCGACTTATCAAAAGCAAGTAAGTCACCACCCGAGCCATTACACTGATGCGGGTCAAGCAATCGTTGCCCTTCACGCTGAATGCCAGGCGAGGAAGTTACAACTCCCTCTTTTAAAGTCTTAGGTGTGACTCGACCCAGAATTGGTCCCCGCTAAGAGATAAGCTTACAGGGCATCATAAAAAGGGGACGCGATAAGGATTAAGCCTACATCTTACGCTATTTATCTGACCCCGTGAGCTATAAGCTTATAGAGCGCGATATTTACCTGACACCGTGAGAGATAAACTTACAGAGCACAATATGTACATGACGCCCTGAGAGATAAGCTGACAGAGCACGATATGTACCTGACACCGTGAGAGATAAGCTTACAGAGCACCATATTTACCTGAGACTGTGAGAGATAAGCTTACAGAGCACGATATGTACCTGACACCGTGGGAGATAAGCTGACAGAGCACGATATGTACCTGACACCGTGAGAGATAAGCTGACAGAGCACAATATGTACATGACGCCCTGAGAGATAAGCTGACAGAGCACGATATGTACCTGACACCGTGAGAGATAAGCTGACAGAGCACAATATGTACATGACGCCCTGAGAGATAAGCTGACAGAGCACGATATGTACCTGACACCGTGAGAGATAAGCTTACAGAGCACAATATTTACCTGACTGTGAGAGATAAGCTTACAGAGCACCATATTTACCTGAGACTGTGAGAGATAAGCTTACAGAGCACGATATGTACCTGACACCGTGAGAGATAAGCTTACAGAGCACAACATGTACATGGCGCCCTGAGAGATCAGCTTACAGAGCACAATATTTACCTGACTGAGAGAGATAAGCTTGCAGGGCACAATATTTACCTGACACTGTGAGAGATAAGCTTACAGAGCACGATATGTACCTGACACCGTGAGAGATAAGCTTACAGAGCACGATATGTACTTGACACCGAGAGAGATAAGCTTACAGAGCACGATATTTACCGGACACCGAGAGAGATAAGCCTACAAAATGAGATAGTGACTAGACACTACCAGTACAGGCTTACACACC
Organism: Liolophura sinensis; assembly: GCF_032854445.1. Taxonomy (NCBI): domain Eukaryota; kingdom Metazoa; phylum Mollusca; class Polyplacophora; order Chitonida; family Chitonidae; genus Liolophura; species Liolophura sinensis. The sequence goes on along the minus strand of NC_088302.1, from coordinate 57,202,628 downwards.
ATCATATCAAGACACTATGAGAGATAACTTTACAAAGCATGATGGTAACGTGTGACGATGAAAAAGAAACTTAAAGAGCACCATATCAACGTGGTCTGATGAGATACAATCTTAAAGATCACTATAGCAACGCAGATCGACGGGAGATGAGATGATAGATCACCAGAGCAACGCAATGCAGTGAAAGATGAGATGACAGATCACTGCAGCAAAACGCGGCACGTTGAGAGATGGGATGACATATCACCAGAGCAACGCAGCACGATGGAGGATGAGATGACAGATATCATAGCAACACTGTACGATTAGAGATGAGATGACAGATCACCAAAGCAACGCAGCACGATGAGGGATGAAATGACAGATCACCACAGTAACGCAGCACGATGGAGGATGAGATGACAGATATCATAGCAACACTGTACGATTAGAGATGAGATGACAGATCACCAGAGCAACGTAGCACAATGAGGGATGAGATGAAAGATCCCCATAGCAACACAGCACGATTAGAGATGGGATGACAAATCACCAGAGCAACGCAGCACGATGAAGGATGAAATGACAGATCACCACAGTAACGCAGTGCGATTAGAGATGAGATGACAGATCACCAGAGCAACGTAGCACAATGAGGGATGAGATGAAAGATCCCCATAGCAACACAGCACGATTAGAGATGAGATGACAGATCACCACAGCAACGCAGCAAGATGGGGGATGAGATGACAAATCACCACAGCAACGCAGCACAGTGAGGGATGAGATGACAGATCACCACAGCAACGCAGCAAGATGGGGGATGAGATGACAAATCACCATACCAACGCATCACAATTAGGGATGAGTTGACAGATTAACCCAGCAACGTAGCACAATGGGGGATGAGATGACAGATCACCATAACAACATAGAATGAGAATGAGATAACAGGCCACCATAGCTACGCAGCACGATAAGAGATGGGATGGGAGATCCCCAGTGCAACACAGCACGATTAAAAGATAATCAGTTTTTCCACATTACTATCATCGAATCTCAGGGCTTAAAATCCACAAGAAGCGTAATAAATGTCTCATGAAAAAACGTAAACTGTCCACATAATATTGCCCTAATATTTCCTTTTTATAGAGGAGACGTTTAAGATAAAAATTGCAGCAGTTTTTCCTCTATCTGATACAGTTTTCAAGATAATTTTAACCGATACTTACCATGTTAAGGCCCTAACCACTAACATTGTGGTACTACTCATCCCTTGACTGTCAAAGACCTGTTAGGCCGTATCTACGAAGATTTTGATACTACTAATCCATTGACTGTTATAGGTGGTTGTAAAACGGCTACGCTAGTGGACCCTCGGTATATAGTACCATTGTGGGACAAATTCTGCTGTTGGATACCAAAGACCTGGAGAAGAAAACTGAGGTTCAACGGTCATTCCAGGGAACGTTATCTTTCAGTGTCTACGTATGTATGTTTTGTTTCTGGGTAGGTTAAACATACCCTGGGAGCGTATCGTACATGTCCCCGTATGAGAAACTGATCAGTGATTTACAGACCTGAATCGTGGTACCATTTCATCCTCAATGAGTGAAAACATTATAAGGCACTTTCTTTAGGGAATTCAGCCACCGAGTAACGAGAGGGTTTATTCAATATATCATGCCACATATTCACGGAATCCAACAAAATCGAAATGTATGAACTGGTAAATTATTTTAGTCAAAAGACACACATGTTATCCAAACGAACGGGGCTGTAGTTGACTTCATGTATGCTCCTTTACCGTCTGGATTGTATGTTTAGGTCATATATTTCAGCCTATATGTTATCCAGACGAACGGGGCTGTAGTTGACTTCATGTATGCTCCTTTACCGTCTGGATTGTATGTTTAGGTCATATATTTCAGTCTATATGCAAATTATTACAAACAGATTAAACATCTCATCTGTGTTTTTTTTTCTTTTTGGCTATTTTCTCCTAAGGTCAAGGCGGTCTCACCAGGGCTCAGAAAAAGAACCTGTAGATGGATCTATCTACTTAAAGGACACTGTTTCCGTATAGATAATGCTGCATACGTTTATAAAAACCAGACACTAGGTTGTGGGACTAAGAACACTTGTAAAAGTTTTATTTATGACCCCCTTGCGTTCAGTAATTGTCGACTTGCTCATTAAAGCTTAATTAATTAAAACTACTGAATGCTTTAGCAGACACGGTAAAATCAGAACAATGTATAAAGGTACTTATTCTCAGATTATATAGGTATATGGGTTTCGATATGTTTTCCATATTGAGGTGTGTTGTGGAAAGTGAACCGATTGCTTATACCGCGTAGTCGTGTCCAAATAAAGCCGTATAACATTCTGAATGTAGCGGATTCCACACCCGCAGCTTTCAAAACATATCATCCATTTTTTATTTATTTGCTTGGAGTTTTACGCGGTACACAAGAATATTTACTTATACGACTACGGAGGACAGCGTTATGGTGAGACGAAACCGGACTGAGCCTGGAGAAAGGCACGGCAATCAGCAGTCTGCTGTCAGACCTTCCCATGTAAGGGGCAAAAGGAAACCAGGTATGAGCTGAAATTGAACTCAAGGCGTAAAGTATCATTGCAATGAGAGTTACGCGCGATCCTTTGATTTGGGTTTTTATTCAGTTTCCATTAGCGCAGCGTATCACGGAAAGAGTGAGGAGGGCTTCACAACAGCTGTTTTGGGTTCTGTTCAGGTCCCATTACCATAAAGTGCCATCTTAGTGCGCGGTCCTTTTGTTTTGGGTTCTGTTCAGTTTCCATTACCGTGGGGTATCAGCGGGATTTACGTCGGCTCTTTTGGGGAAGCAGGGTCTCTCGTTTTGGTCTCTCTTCAGTTTCCATTAGAGTACCGTGTCATCGTAGTGAGAGTTAAGCGGGCTCCACATTAATTGATTTGGGGCAGCGCGGCCCTTTATTTTGTGTTCTGTTCAGTTTCCATTACCGTAGCGTGTCACCGTGAGAGTTAAACGTGCTCCAAACCAGTTATTTTGGTGCAGCGTTGTCTCTTCTTTTGGGCTCTGTTCAGTTTTCATGACCGTAATGGAGAGTTAAGCTCTCTAACACACCAGCCTTTTGGTGGCAGCCCGGTCCCTTGTTTTGGGCTCTGTTCATTTTCCATTACCGTAATGTGCCACTGTACCGAGAGTTCAATGGGTTCCACACCACTTTTTTGCGTTGCCTCAGAACAGGTGGTATGGAACCTGCTGATTTCTAACGATGATATGTAACCTGGAATACTGTAGTAAACACAGCTTGGTGAGTTTAGTTACATCGCTAGTCAGACTAAGTTTTAAAAACTACTATTGTCACACTCCTCCTTGCCTGCGATTCTTAAAGGCTAAATGTCTGTTGATGGGACTTTTAAGGAATGAAAGTTGCAGGAACTGTTTGAGACGAATGGGCCGTTAGTGCCACTATTATGGCATGAAGGGCCGCTGATGGAGCTGTCAAGGGATGGAGGTTAAGGGCGCTGATATGGGATAAAGGTTCGTTCAGTGGTTGTTACGTTATGAAGAGTTATTCAGGACACTGTTATGGGATGACGAGGCGTTATGGAGCTGTCATGGGATGAAGGTCTGTTCTATTGGCTGCTTAAGGCCCGTTAAGTGCGCTGCTATGGGATAAAACGGCCGGATAACAGAGTAAGGCTAAGTTTATGCTCATTAAACCTTAATCCAAACGGAATATACATTCCTTGCCCCCATTAATAATTTCGAATATTGCCATAGCACGGGTGTCTAACTTTAAATTTGTCGGTATAATGTTTAGCGACAAGTTAAATTATAACGAATGAAAACTTATGGCTTAACTCCACAGCAGCAGTATGTGGGCCATAATGTGGTGAAAGTCAAGTTGGAAAAAGCGTATTGAGATCATCTTGGAAATTTCTGAAAATATTGGTATTATTAACTACATTACAATCTTATTAGATAAAAAAGAGTCTTCATTTTGTACTATTTCCTAATTTATTCATACCTTTCTTACGGCATTATTCTTTGGGGTAATGCTTTTCCATCTCATCTTAATCCTTTGGTAATTCTTCAACGAACAGTAACACTTGCCCATAGATTGGAGGATACTACGTCTCGTTTTGCGAGCTCAAGTTGTTCATTTTACACGAAATCATACCTTTTATCTGCGTACGGTTTCTCCACATCTATGTGTAATATTATGGAAATATTCCTAAAAGTTTCTGCGGATATTTTCAGAGGCAATCAGAAGTCCAGCAATCAGCGATTAAACCGATAAAAACCTTTTTTTTAAGTCTACCTTTTCTTATTACTCACTAAAATAGTTGGACCTCGCGAATGGAATAAGTTGCCTCAAGTACGTAAAACAATTTCTCTGTGTATTTGTGTTTATGATATTACCAAGGCTTAGTCTTCTTATTTGCTTAGGGATATAACAGGCTCAAATGAGTCTTATTCCCGCCGATAATTTATGTTTATGTTGTCTGTGAATATGTACGCTTCATGTGTTGGTAAATAAACGTTGTATTGTATTGTGTTCTGTTGTATTGTGTCGTATTGCATTTTGTTGCATTTTATTGTATTGTAAGAAGGCACGTTAAGGGCGCTATTATAGAATGAAGGCCCGTTCAAGGCCCTGTTATGGGATGAAGGCCCGTTGAGGGCGCTGTTATGGAATGAAAGACCGTTAAGAGGGCTTGTTTTGGGCTGAATGTCAGTCCAAGGCACTATAATGTAATGAATGTCCTTTAAGAGCGCTGTTATGGGACGATGGTCCATTCAAGGTGCTGTTAGATTATGAATATAAAATAAAATAAACATGTAAAACCAGAGCACTGTTATGGAATGGAGATCCCTTGAGCGGGGCTGCTTTGGAAGGAATTCCGTTGAAGGCACCAATATGAGATGAATGTCAGTTGAGAGCGCTGTTACGAGGTAAAGGCTCGTTCAGGGGCGGTTATGGGATAAAGAGCTATTCAGGACACTGTTATGGGATGAAGATTTATTTATTTATTTATTTATTTGATTGTTGTTTTACGCCGTACTCAAGAGTATTTCATTTATACGACGGCGACCAGCATTATGGTGGGAGGAAACCGGGTAGAGCCAGGGGAAAACCCACGACCATCCGCAGGTTGGTGACAGACCTTCCCACTTACGGCCGGAGTATGGGATGAAGAACTATTCAGGGCACTGTTATGGGAAGATGGGCCGTTGATGGAGCTGTTATTGTTTTGGGATAAATGTCCGTTCAGTGCACTATTGTAGGATGAAGGACCTTTCAGGGCGCTGTGTGAGATGGATGTCCGTTCAGAGCCCTGCTATGGGCTGGATGTTTGCTCAAGGCGTTACTATGTAATAAAGGACCGTTCAGGACTCTGCTTGGGATCAAGGTGCGTTCAGGGCGCTGTTATGTTAAATATAAATATAAAATAAAAATGTAAAACCAGAACACATTCAGGGCACTGTTATGGAATGAAGATCCTTGGATGGGGCTGGTTTGGGACGAATGTCCGTTGAGAGCGCCGTTATGGGATGAATGACCGTTGAGGTGGCTGTTATATCATGAGCGGCCGTTGAGGGAGCTGTTATGTGATGAAGTTCCGTCACTGAAGTATCATGCCGATGACATTACACCCCTCCCAGTCACATTATATTGACACCTAGCCAGCCAGTCTCAGAGCTGAGCGCCAAGTGAGGCAGTAGCGAATACCGTTTTTAAAGTTTTTGATATGACTAAAACCCGGGGTCTCCCGACTTAGAGGCGGAAGCTCAGACCATTAGGCCAGCCAAGCGGTCGGCGCTGTTATGGCATGAACTTCCGTTCAGTGCGCTGTTCTGTGATGAAAGTACTTTCGGGGGGCTGTTATAGGATAAAGGTACGTTGAGGGCTATGTTATGGGATAAGGGTACGTTGAGGGCGCTGTCATGAGATGAAGGTACGTTGAGGGCGCTGTTATGGCATGAAGTTCCGTTCAGTGCGCTGTTATAGGATGAAGGTACGTTGAGGGCGCTGTTATGGGATGAAGGTGCCTTGAGGGCTCTGTTATGGGGTGAAGGTGCCTGGAGGGCGCTGTTATAGGATGAAGGTATGTTGAGGGCGCTGTTATGGGATGAAGGTACGTTGAGGGCGCTGTTATGGCATGAAGTTCCGTTCAGTGCGCTGTTATAGGATGAAGGTACGTTGAGGGCGCTGTTATGGGATGAAGGTGCCTTGAGGGCGCTGTTATGGGATGAAGGTACGTTGAGGGCGCTGCTATGGGATGAAGGTACATTCAGGGGGCTGTTATGGGATGAAGGTATGTTGAGGGCGCTGTTATGGCATGAAGTTCCGTTCAGTGCGCTGTTATGGGATGAAGGTACGTTGAGGGCGCTGTTATGGCATGAAGTTCCGTTCAGTGCGCTGTTATAGGATGAAGGTACATTCAGGGGGCTGTTATAGGATGAGGGTACGTTGAGGGCGCTGTTATGGGATGAAGGTGTCTTGAGGGCGCTGTTATGGGATGAAGGTACGTTGAGGGCGCTGCTATGGGATGAAGGTACATTCAGGGGGCTGTTATGGGATGAAGGTACGTTGAGGGCGCTGTTATGGCATGAAGTTCCGTTCAGTGCGCTGTTATAGGATGAAGGTACGTTGAGGGCGCTGTTATGGGGTGAAGGTACGTTGAGGGCGCTGTTATGGGGTGAAGGTACGTTGAGGGCTATGTTATGGGATGAGGGTACGTTGAGGGCGCTGTCATGAGATGAAGGTACATTCAGGGGGCTGTTGTGGCATGAAGTTCCGTTCAGTGCGCTGTTATAGGATGAAGGTACGTTGAGGGCGCTGTTATGGGATGAAGGTGCCTTGAGGGCGCTGTTATGGGGTGAAGGTGCCTGGAGGGCGCTGCTATGGGATGAAAGTATGTTGAGGGCGCTGTTATGGGATGAAGGTACGTTGAGGGCGCTGCTATGGAATGAAGGTACATTCAGGGGGGCTGTTATGGGACGAGGGTACGTTGAGGGCGCTATTATGACATGAAGTTCAGTTCAGTGCGCTGTTATAGGATGAAGGTACGTTGAGGGCTCTGTTATGGGATGAAGGTACGTTGAGGGCGCTGTTATGGCATGAAGTTCCGTTCAGTGCGCTGTTATAGGATGAAGGTACGTTGAGGGCTCTGTTATGGGATGAAGGTGCCTTGAGGGCTCTGTTATGGGATGAAGGTGCATTGAGGGCGCTGCCATGGGATAAAGGTATGTTCAGGGCGCTGTTATGGGATGAAGGTACGTTGAGGGCGCTGCTATGGGATGAAGGTACATTCAGGGGGCTGTTATGAGATGAAGGTATGTTGAGGGCGCTGTTATGGGATGAAGGTATGTTGAGGACTCTGTTATGGGATGAAGGTATGTTGAGGGCGCTGCTGTGGGATGAAGGTACATTCAGGGGGCTGTTATGGGATGAAGGTACGTTCAGGGGGCTGTTATGGGATGAAGGTACATTCAGGGGGCTGTTATGGGATGAAGGTACGTGGAGGACTCTGTTATGGGATGAAGGTACGTTCAAGGGGGCTGTTATGAGATGAAGGTACATTCAGGGGGCTGTTATGGGATGAAGGTACGTGGAGGACTCTGTTATGGGATGAAGGTATGTTGAGGACTCTGTTATGGGATGATAGACGTTGAGGACTCTGTTATGGGATGAAGGTACGTTGAGGGTGCTGCTATGGGATGAAGGTACATTCAGGGGGCTGTTATGGGATGAAGGTACGTGGAGGACTCTGTTATGGGATGAAGGTACGTGGAGGACTCTGTTATGGGATGATGGACGTTGAGGACTCTGTTTAGGGATGAAACTGTTCAGGGCGCTGTTGTGGGAAGAAGGGTTGGTCTGTGCTGTGGGGTGTTCTCAAGGCCATGATATTAAAATTGTAATGAACATTCAAAGGTCACTTCAAGTCAGAAGAATTTTGGTAAGCCGAATAAATGACCGAATCTGTAATTAAAATCTGTCACCATAAGAAGGATGGGTAGGGTTGGCTAATTTATTTTTTCGGTAGATGCTTAAAGCCGTTCTCACGGATTTTGTACCAGACAAAATCTAATTGGTATTGCTCCTGTCCTAACGGCCAGAGGTTGCTTGCACAAGGGGGTTGTCGTTACTGTCCATTGTAGACCTAACAGTTCAGTTTACAACTGATTGTTAAATAAGTTACACCGTAAGGCAATTGTAAAGTTTTGAAGTTACAATCGTGATTGCAAACCTATTTTGATTCGTACCTAAAGGTGGCATGTGTAAGTGGACATTGTGGCATGTGTGAGTGGACATTGTGGCATGTGTAAGTGCACAAGGTAGCATGTGTAAGTGGACAAGGTGGCATATGTAAGTGAACAATAAGGCATGTGTAAGTGAACAATAAGGCATGTGTAAGTGGACAAGGTGGCATGTGTGAGTGAACAATAAGGCATGTGTGAGTGGACATTGTGGCATGTGTGAGTGGACAAGCTGGCATGTGTAATTAGACAAGGTGGCATGGGTTAGTAGACAATGCATTTTTCAACAACTTTTCTTGCCGTCATTTTGGAAAGAGATCTGCATCATAATGATTCAACAGCTAACAACATGTGCAAAAATACGTGTAACATATTTTTGAAACAATTACATAGCCCATTTTTGCAAACCGAGTTCAAAAGCACTGACTAACAGTATACCTACAGGAAGTATTTGAATGTAACGTTAATTGTGGAACTATTATAAATATTACAACTTTGTCTACCTGATTGAAATTTTAGATTGTAAGTTATTGTAGGTAATACAATCCAGTCGTGCAAGGGGGTGTTGATTGTTAGCTTTATAGGCTACAATGGTGATCATAGTGATGCTTACGATCGCTTTGTCGCTTTGTGTAGAAAACTATATAGGTACCACCTTAGGGGTTTGTAGATTTAATTGTTTGTTCTTTGTTTGTTTTGTTTGATTTGTGTTTAACATCGTAGTGTAAAATAATATTTCACTTATACCATCGCGGCCAGCATCATGGTGGGAGGTAATGAATGGGAACCCACATTCATTTTCAGGATGGAGACAGGCCTCCCTAGGAGAAGTTCCCGACGTTCACAGCAATCGCATTGGTAACAGGCTCGTAGGTCATTGTGTTGCGCTGGCACGCTTATCTATTTGGCCACGGTAAGCACCATGGTAAGTAAGTATACACATACGCTCATGCGCATTGTCATTGTCTTCTTCGTTTTATAAAGTATTAGATGGAAATCAAGCCACCTTAGATGTAAAAGAAACTTTCTTTGTAAATAAATAGGCTACAGCCCATGTCTCAATGGTGGTAATCGGCCCTAATATCGTATCTTACAATATGATGATGTACCACGTGCTTGTATAATTTATGTTGATTAATTTTGTCAAACTAGTTCGTTTTAATGACTCATTGTATATATATTACTCATTGTATATGTACAAATATTATGTCACAGATTATCGGCATTGTCATCCGTTCGATACTAATAAAGACGCATCGTAACTAGTCGCCCTGCGGATAGACACTCTCAGGTGCTGATTAATCTATTGTTCGCGCCTTAACAGCTTTATACAGGTACGACCTTGTGCCCAGCAACAGTTTATTCATGTAGTATGCCATGTAACTAAACCACTACCTGTTGTGACATGTACGTAGCATGTTCCTTAGTCACTGGTAGCACACATCCTATATAAAGACCTCTGTGGACATTCATATTCATATTTCTGGAAGATAACATGAAGTTTGAAACTGCAGTTGGAATATAACAGAATGTAGAAAGTTGAGATATATATATATATATATATATATATATATATATATATATATATATATATATATATATATATATATATAAACTGACGGCCTAAAGAAACTTTACAAAAGAGTTCAAATCAATTTATTTTGCCAAAGCAAAAAACAGGATGACTAAAATTTAAAATATTGAAAAGACCAATGACTTTAGATATCGAAAGTCTTGAGTAAGAACGGACAAAGCAGCCCTCAAATCATTTTACAAGTGAGCAAGAGCAGAGCAGGGATAGAAAAATAGCCATTCCATCTTGGTTAACAATGGGCAGAGTATACAAAAAGCTGTTTATCAGTCAATATCCAAACCAATCAATATCAAGTGTGGCCACCCCTTGCTTCAATGCATGCAAAAACTCTCCGACGCATAGAAAAAGTCAGTCATCTGATGAGATGACGTGGGATTCGTTGCCATTGATCTTGGAGAGCGAACTTCAGTTCTTGTCGGTGGGCTGCAAGGTGTCGCCGTTGTCTTACTCGACGACCCATGATATCCCAAAGGTATTCTGTGGAGGACATATCTGGGGAACGTGCAGGCCACGGCAAGACGTTGACGTCGTTGGCATCCAGGAAGTTGTGCACAACTCGAGCTGTATGGGGTCTGGAATTGTCATGCTGGTACAGGACACCACGTGGCTACTGTTGAAGGAATGGTAGGACAACAGAAAGTAGAATTTCATCCACGTAACGTTGAGCTGTTAGGTTCCCGTAGATGATGACCAGTGGGCGTAGTTACCCTAGGCCTGCCTGTTCTTGGTCTGTCCGATGTCTGCTCTGTCTGTCTGATCACGTTTGACACAGTTACTCGAGAGCAGCCAAAGGTCCTTGTAATGTGTTCATGGGTGGCTCCCATGGATACCATACCCAGGGCCCTCTCGAATTGTTCTGGAGTCAATCGAGACATTACTTTGGTGGTTTTTAGTCAGCTTGCAAGTCCAGCACACTATGTGTAATGTTTATATGCACTAATTACATGTGCAGTTGCGGTCATCCATGGGTCAAGTGATATTTCAACTTTCTTCTCTGTCTCAAAACAAATTCGTGTGGGCGTATATGAAGCTTGTCGCACATGGTAATATGCTTCGTGCAATGTTTTCCTACAATAATTTGGTATTAATTTGCTGAAAAAGCTGGTTAAATTTAATTGACAGAGTGGTAAAGTTTCTTTTGGCCGTCAGAAAAACCGTTAAAAAAGAATCGAGTGAACTGACCTACTGAAAGATTGTTGTGAAGAAAAAATTTCTCTGAAGTGATTATATCTCTGGTCATTATGGAAATTCATGGCTCGAGGGAAAAAAGAATGTTTTCGAGCGTTAATTCTAGTTGACGCATGCCGGAAAGTTGTCGTTCGTCGTAAGGCCCGGGCAGGAAAATTAAAGTTGACCTCCTCTACTAGGTAAGGCGAGTCAACGATAGAGTTAACACATTTGTGTAAGAATTTTAAATCGGCAGCTTTGCGGCGATCAGATAGTGTTGGCAGCTGAAAATGTTTACACATATCACTGTATTTTGCAGAGGAATACGCGTCATTAGTTTTAAAACAAAGATATTTAATGAACTTTTTTTGAACGGACTCTAACTTGTCTGGGCTGGGGACCATATAATTGACCCATACTCCAAGTTGGGGCGAACTAAAGATCTGTACAGGGATATAAGTGACTTGGTTTTTGTAAACAAAATGCACGATCGCTTGGCAAAACCAAGCATTTTATAACCTTTTCTAACGGTATTGGTGACATGCACTCGGAACCACTCCATCAGGACACTCCGAACCACTCCATCAGGACACTCCAAACCACTCCATCATGACACTCCGGACCACCGCATCAGAACACTCCGAACCACCCCATCGCGACACTCCGAACCACTCCATTAGGACACTTTGAACCACCCCATCAGGACACTCCAAACCATTCCATCAGGACACTCGGAACCACTCCATTAGGACACTCCGAACCATCCCATCAGGACACTCCGAACCACCTCATCGAGACACTCCGAACCACCCCATCGAGACACTCCGAACCACTCCATCAGGACACTCTGAACCACTCCATCAGGACACTCCGAACCACCCCATACAAATGAGTATCACAACATTGGCCTTGAAAACCAAAACATAACGAATATTTTATACAGCGCCCTAATGCGCTTTTATTCTGTCAACACAAATCTCTAATTTTAACCACTTAGAATCTTAGACACTTGCATTTCGCTAGGACTGCACGTGAAATCAACATAACTGGTATATCATGTGTGAATTTGTGTTACAAGTAGCCTGGTTACTGGAAAGGACACTAAGAGGAGGTCATATAAATGCACCAGTCTTCACCACTGTATCTGGTCAGTGAATAAGTCAAATGTCCGGTGTTATACGGTGGTGATATTTGGTGAGGGTTTCGACGCACAGATTTAGAATGTCCTTAGAATGCACAGGAAAGAAAAGGTGAATAGAATGTTGACAAAGATTACTGGACTGATGCGTGACTTTATCTGACCGTAATCTCCTGAAAACCAGAAGGTCACTGATAATGCATATTATATATAGACATAAACTATTTTAGTAGACCTTGCCTTTGCAGTGTCATTTCCACAGACAGGATGGTTCTCGTGTTAGGTTTACTCTTTCTGATCAGATTCACTTTTCTATTTTCCGCTGCAGACGCGGACACAAACGCCTGCATTAATGAAGATCCTTGTACTTGTAAATTCAGTGATGGCGATGTCCTTAGTCTACGATCTCTGGCGAAATCAGATTCCACAGCTGCTTTCAAGATCTTAAACGTCCAACAGTCTTACGATTTTTTCTTCAACCCGTGCCTGACATTCACTGAGGGATCTTGTGGGGACGGGGACGTGGCTGTTTGTCAGGATGTCATTGGCCAGGGGCAGTTTGGGAACTACAGCTGCGGGACGCAGAGTTCCGCTCAGTTTGTTCACAGGGATGGCGACTCCACAAGTCTCTATTTACGATACGAGGATGGGGATAACGAAAGGAAGACATACATCAAACTGACATGTAGTAACGCTACAGAATCTACCCTGAGTTTTGTGTCCGAAGACCCTCTGAAAGAATACAACCTAGAGCTGACTTCACCTTGTGCCTGCCCAGGTCATGCCGACAGCTGTGGAAAACTCCCCAAAGTTGACTGTCTGAAGGTATCGTCCAAAAGGCAGGTCCAGTCATTCTGGAACTGTGGCTAATCCATGTTTTATTACTCCATTACTTATTTATTTGCTCTGTTTTCTGCATTAGTGACACACTCAAGAATGTGTCCGTAACATGAGATCTGGTTTACTTGTAAAAGAAACCTCAGCCTGTAAGAAAGCAGCAAGAAAATCTTGACTTTCTTGCCTTGGCCTTTCTATGCCTTATCCCCACTAGTCTCAGTCCTTGTGTCCTCTCGCCCAGAATTTCAAACTTTCGTCATTAAAACTCATACCTTCCCAAAGTTTCCAATTTCCACTATTTTGATACCAAGCAAAAACCTGTGGACTTTTTATGGCAGGCTGGTTGCAAAAAAAGACTGAACACCCTAAAATACATATAGTTACTCCCGAGAAACGAAAGCGCTAATAGGGGACTGATTTCACCCTGCCAGATATCTGACATAGGTTGTAATACAATTTATTGTTAATTTTGATTTTTGTTTGTTTGATTAATTATTGTAATTAAATACTACATAGTATTTGGACCTATAGTATTGTACGCGTTCTATTCAGTTTAGATTTACATAACATTTTTGTTCACCCTTCCATTAAATAAATGCATAGTCGGTTTTTCAGTTCCAAAGCTCAGTCATCGGATTTCGAGGCACATTTTTGGAGTAGGCCACGGTGTTAAGTCGTTGATATTGGACATGAATGAACTTGCAAACTAAATACTTTCACAAGAATTTCTTCTTCAGGAAGATGAGTGTTCATGTCGAATGTCTGACGGAAGTGGAACCATTAATCTGTGGGCCCTTAATTCACCGCAGACACCCATCCAGTATACTTCTTCCGGTCACAATCAGTACCTGTACAACCCGTGTCAGGGTAGGCATAACATCTGATTACATTACATGTCAGGGCACAATGATGCAAGAGCCTCCCATCACTGTGGTCGCTGTGAGTTCAGGTTTACACTCCGGCCACGCGTGAGAACGTCTGCAGCAACCCGCGGAATGTCGTGGGGATTCCCCCGGGCTCTGCACCAGTTTCCTCCCACCATAACTCTGGCCGTCGTGGTATAAGAGAAATGTTCTTGAGAACAGCGCAAAACGCCAATCAAATAAATAACTAAATACTTTACCAATCACCTCTATGACTCTGTAGTCTGACACCACATACCCTATCCAGTACACTACTTCCGAATACAATCAGTACCTGCAGAACCCGTGTTGGTGGTATATATAACATCTGGTTTCTGTTCGTGTCACCTGTTTGGGTCTGTGACATACCTTGTAACATGATATTGGTCATATCACAAGAGTGTTCATTTACACTAGAACCATTGTTTATATATTTATTGTGCTGTCCAACTAAAACGCTATGCCGAAGACGTTGGACATGTCAACCAATCAGACACAATATTCTGGCACCAACAGAAGCATACTTAGCCAGTCGGATGTTCTTGAGTTAAACGAGGCAGTACTGATTAAAACAAGGGTTAAACCTGCGTCTAAAATTTCTTCATCATGGCTCGGAAAAAAGTCTACGCACAATCATCAATATCACTGTTAGTAACCAGTTAATGACAAATGTTAACGAAAAACGCGCACAAATCTGGTTATGATGGAGGAATATCACTTCTGAATAGACGATACCTTTTCTGAAAGAAGACTGAGTAAAATGAGTAAGACATATTCCATGATTTTCCCTGTATATTCAGTAAACCTCGTCAGCCTTAAATGAAAGGCGTTCCTATGGTATCTTTAGTTTCTTCCAGCAACTTTGACGCCTTATGGAGTACGCGGTGATGTGAGTTTCCATGTTGCCCACTGACGTATAGATACCCGTACCCATCTCAGGTTATAGATACCTGTAGCCATCTCTGGTTAGTGATACCTGTGCCCATATGTAGTTACAGATACTCGTACAGCTCTGTAGTTACAGATACCTGCACCCATCTGTGCTTAAGAATATTAGTACCCATCTGTAGTTACAAATAGCCGTACAGCTCTGTAGGTACAGATACCTGTCCCCATCTGTGGTTACAGATACCTGTACCCCTCTGTGCCTAAGGATATTAGTATGCATCTGCAGTTACAGATACTCATACCCATCGCTTCCTACATATACCCGTACTCATCTGTGGTTATATGTGGCCACACCCATTTGTAGTTACAGATACTTGCACGCATTTGTGATACAGATAACCGTACCCATCTGTTGTCATACAAGACCTTACCCATGTGTTGTTGCAGTTTGCGTTCCCATCTGATGTTACAGACAGACGCACCCATCTGTTTTTACAGATACCTGTACTCATCTGTGGTTACATATAGCAGTACGCATCTGTGATTACAGATACCTGTACCCTTCTGTAATTACAGATACTTATACCGATCTCACAGATACAATTACAGATACTCATACCCACTTATAACCATTACAAATACTTATACCCATCTGTAATTATAGATACTTTTACTCATTGGTAGTTACAGATAGCTGTACCCATCTACAGTTACAGATACCTGTACCCTTCTGTAATTACAGATTTTTGTACCGATTGGTAGCTATAGATAGATGTACCCATTGGTAGTTACAGATACCTGTGCCAGTCAGTGGTTACAGGTATCTGTAGGCCTACCCATCTGTAGTTACAGATACCTGTACCTAATCGGGATAACACATGCGTGTACCCATCGGTAGTTATAGATACGAGCTCCTGTTTGTAGTTACACCACTACACACCCGTGATTATAGGTACCAGTGCTCATCGGCAGTTACAGAAACCTGTACCCATCCGTGGCTACAGATACCAATACCTAGCTGTAGTTATAGATACCTGCACTTATCTGTAGTTACAGATACCTGTTTCTATCTGTAGATACAAATACCTCTACCAATCTTAGTTACAGATAGCAGTACCCATCTGTAGTTGCAGATACCCGTAACCATCTGTAGATACAAATACCCCTACCCATCTTAGTTACAGATAACAGTGGTTACAGATAACCACAGATTGGGCTGTGGTTATAGATACCAGTACTCATCTGTAGTTACAGATCTATAGTTACAGATACCCGTACCCAACTGTGGTTACATGTAGCTGTACCCATTTTCAGTTACAGATACCCGTACCAATCTGTGGTTAAGATACCCGTACCAATCTGTAGTTACATATACCTGTATCCCTGTGTGGTTACAGATACCACTACACATCCGTGGGTACAGATACCAGTGAACATTCGTGGTTTCGTGGATACCTGTATCCAGTGGTTACTCCATCATGTTCTTCAACCATTAGGATTTTACGTTTTCCACTTTTATTTAGTGCAAATAAAATTTAGGAATAGAAGAATGAAGGACCGCAATGCTCTTTCCAGACAAAACAAATATGTAGTGCGACATTATAAGTTATTGTTTTGTACAGTTTTGCCACGTTTGGTCATCGGTGAACCTAAAAAACTCCATAAAATGCCTGCATGTATAATTGTCAAAAATTCTTTGTTTTGGTTTTATGTGTTGCTATGGAAAACCAACTTTAAGAAGAAATATTAACAACGCGGAACACATTCGTTCCATATTTGCGTTAGTCTACATCATCGTTTTTACTTGTAGGTTTCAGCATCAGCAATAAGAAGGCAAGTGTTAACCAGTGCAAGGATGTGTCCCTTTGTGAACGGGAAAATCTTGGACTGGCCACGGAGCGTAACATAGACATAGGCAAGCCATCTGGCGTCAGATTTGAAGTGGACAGTGACAACTTCGTGTCCTTGATCTACAGCGGCACATCTGGCAGGCAAGTATTTCAAGTTCACACTCCTTAAACAGCAGAAACATATATACTGTTTTACATAATTCAGCCTTAATCATGGTTCGAGGGACGTCCGTGTTGCTACCTTTTTAAACATATACATGAACAGTTAGAATAAAACTTTAACTGAGGTAAATTGACAAGGGGTCGTACTTCACAGGTTACGAGTGAACATTTGACAAAAACCACACTGTCTTCATTTCTCAGGTTTTATTCTCTGTGCTGTAGTCTTTTATAATGTATTATGCAAAACCAGGAATATGCTGGCGGACAAGAAGTTCTCGAATCTTCACGTCGAAAAAGACATTCGTATAGTACTGGCCAACCAATTTAGACATTCCAAATCAGGGCCAGATCCCCAAAGAAGTACACTTAGGAAAGATTATAAAGTAAGACGCACGGACGTATTCAATCAAAGAGAAGCAGTCAACCGTTTCCTCGCTAGGCGCTCAGTATTAAGGGGATAGTGCAACGACTGGTTGACCCATATCAGTATAATGGCTCGGGTGGGGCAGTTTACTTGCCTTCGGTAAATCACCTCAGTGAAGCGGCACTGCACGTTACAGATACTTGTACACGTACATGCACTCAAAGGACTCTTTCATCGTCACATAACTGAAAGTACCACGTTAAACCCTAAACTCACTCACTCACTCAAATTTTATTCAACATTCTGCATTTCGTTTTACCCAATTCTGTTTAAACCATGGTCCTGGGAAGCCTGTACATGTATATTGTTACCTTTTTGCATATACACAAATAAACCGCTAACTGAGGTAAACTGACAAAAGGACGTATTTCACGGTTTATTAAAACGCCACGATAAGTTTCTTCGGTATCGAAGAGATGGTAATATATAATATGATTTGTGGCGAAGTTACTAATTTGTTACTTGTGTATACACAAGAAACCAACAAGAAGATTAACTTTTGAAGGCGCGAACTGCAAATACCAGCGTTAGAATTTTACCAAAAATGTCGTTCGCCTGGACATGTAGCACAGAAGTGTTGAGTCATTGTGGACTACTCGTAACCTAAACATCTGTCGTATATATTCTTGTACCTGTCACTGTTGTAGACAATCTACCGTGGAGTTAATCTGTGATAGAGGAGCACGAGAAATACCGGTTCTAGAGTTGGTGACGGTGAGCCGAAAGGACTACGTGAGTATTGACATATTCATAGTAATTCTTCACTATTCATATATTTGATTATCAAAAACTTATACATTAAGAAGATACACAGTTGGATACTGATTACGTTTACCGTCTGGAACGTATATTTGGTTTGTGTTGAAGGTTGTTTTGAAAGTTTGTGTGGCAATTATTTACCTGGAATGTCCATTACAGTTAACTATTGTTGTATAAATGTCGTGGGTGT
The DNA here is from genome assembly GCF_032854445.1 of Liolophura sinensis. Taxonomy (NCBI): domain Eukaryota; kingdom Metazoa; phylum Mollusca; class Polyplacophora; order Chitonida; family Chitonidae; genus Liolophura; species Liolophura sinensis. The sequence goes on along the minus strand of NC_088302.1, from coordinate 57,184,456 downwards.
ATACGTAAAGACCACCAAGTCACCCCATTTTGTAAATATTTACCAGACACAGTCTGCATCTTGGTTTAGATATTGCCTGCTTCCGCGCTGAATCTTAGTTCAGACATTGCCTGTTTTCGCGCTGAATCTTGGTTCAGACATTGCCTGTTTTCGCGCTGAATCTTGGTTCAGACATTGCCTGTTACCTCGTCTTGCGTGTTCAATCATGCGGCGTGAAGCAGCAGACGACTTGCGTGTTCCAGAATATCACTTATACTATGCAATACCCAGAAACATTCGGTAACGGCTTGTAGTATGTCAGCCAAATGGTGGAGAGTTTACGGTAGGGCTTGTATGTTTGAATTAAGGTTAGAACCATGGTAGACGTTACTGTTCCACTGTGCTGTCATCTACACCTTTATTTTTTAATACGTTCGAGTTCTTCTGATAAAAGTGTTCTTAAGTGAAACTCATCATCGTGATCTCTAGTGAATTAGTAGATTCAAATTGACACTATTTGTAGCATTTTCGTGGAATTAGCAGCATTCGCGACACAGTGTTTGTGACATTCTTCCGAGATTTAGCAGCATTAGCGACATTCTTCCGAGAATTAGCAGCATTCACGACATAGTGTTAAAGACATTCTTCCCAGAATTAGCAGCAATAACGACATAGTATTAGCGACATTCTACATAGAATTAGCAGCATTCACGATACAGTGTTATTGATGTTCTACCTAGAATTAGCAACATTAACGACATATTATTGGCGACGTTCTACCTAGAATTAGCACAATTCACGACACAGTGTTGGTGACATTCTTCCTAGAATTAACTGCATTTACGACACAGTGTTAGTGACACTCGTCGAGAATTAGCAGCATTAACGACACAACATTAGCGACATTCTACATAGAATTAGCATGCATTCACGACAGAGTGTTAGTGGCATTCTACCTAAAATAGCAGCGTTTACGACACAGTGTTAGCGACATTCTTCCTAGAATTAGCAGCATTCACGACATAGTATTAGCCACATTCTTCGTAGAATTAGAACCGGGTCGGATAACACAGTTGGTAGAGCCTCCGCTTCGGAGCACAAGGATCAAGGATCACACCTAAGACTAACAGGAAGTTGTAACTTCCTCGCTTGGCGTTCAGCATGAAGGGGACAGTGCAACGGCTGGTTGACCCGTATCAGCATAATGGCTCGGGAGGGATGATTTACTTGCCTTCGGTAAGTCGTCTCAGTGAAGCAGCACTAGATAAAAGAGAGGTAGAAATACGCCCTGCAACAACGAGGCACATTACATACACCCTAAGGATTCCTTCGTTGTCATATGACTGAAAAATTGTTGAGTATGGCGCTAAACATCAAGCACTCACTCACTCACTCACTCCTATAATTAGCATTCACGACACAGAGTTAGTGGCATCCTACCTAGAATTAGCAGCATTCACGACACAGAGTTAGTGACATTCTATCTAGAATTAGCAGCATTCACGACACAGAGTTAGTGACATTCTATCTAGAATTAGCAGCATTCACGACACAGAGTTAGTGACATTCTATCTAGAATTAGCAGCATTCACGATACAGAGTTAGTGACATTCTATCTAGAATTAACAGCATTCACGACACAGAGTTAGTGGCATCCTACCTAGAATTAGCAGCATTCACGACACAGAGTTAGTGACATTCTATCTAGAATTAGCAGCATTCACGACACAGAGTTAGTGGCATCCTACCTAGAATTAGCAGCATTCACGACACAGAGTTAGTGACATTCTATCTAGAATTAGCAGCATTCACGACACAGAGTTAGTGACATTCTATCTAGAATTAGCAGCATTTACGGCATAGTCTTAGTGGTATTCTACCTAGAATTAACAACATGCACGAATTTATTTATATAATTACATCTATTTATGTCATTGGTGTTTTTTACCGTAACAGTATGCAATATTTCACTGACACGACGGCGCCCGTCATTATAGTGAGAGGAAATCAGGCAAAGCCACAACCATCCCCCACGTTGCTGACAGGTCTTCGCACATACGACTAAAGAGGAGGCCAGCTGGGTTGAGCTTGAACTCACAGCCATCGCATTATTCAGAGACTCCTGAGCCATTTCAGTGCGCCAGCGCGCTAACCACTAGGCCACAAAGGTTCCCGGCACTAGCGCCATTCACAACACAGTTTTAGTGGTGTTTTTCCAGAAATAGCTCCCTTCACAGCATAGCTTTAGTGGTGTTTTCCCAGATTTAGCTTCATTCACAGCACAATATCAGTGTGTTTCCCTGGAACTAGCGACATTCACAACACAGTATCGGTGGTGTTTTCCCTGAATTAGCTCCATTCACAACACAATATCGGTGGTGTTTTCCCAGAATTAGGTTCAGTCACAGCACAGTATCAGTGTGTTTCCTGGAACTAGCGACATTCACTACACAGTATCGGTGGTGTTTTCCCAGAAGTAGCCCCATTCACAACACAATATCAGTGTGTTTCCCTGGAATTAGCGACATTCACAACACAGTATCGGTGGTGTTTTCCCAAAAGTACCTCCATTCACAACATAGTATGAGTGGTGTTTCCCCAGAATGAGCGCCATTCACAACACAATGTGAGCGGTGTTTCCCCGGAACTAGCGCCATTCACAACACAGTATCAGTGGTGTTTTTTCTCCAGAATTAGCTCCATTCACAACACAGTATCAGTGGTGTTTTTTCCCCCAGAATTAGCTCCATTCACAACACAGTATCGGTGGTGTTTTCCTAGAATTATCCCCATTGACAACACAGTATCGATGGTGTTTTCCCAGAATTAGCTCCATTCACAGCACAATATCAGTGTGTTTCCCTGAAACTAGCGCCATTTACAATACAGTATCAGTGATGTTTTCCTAGAATTATCCCCATTCACGACACAGAATTAGCGCCATTTACAACACAGTATCAGTGATGTTTTCCTAGAATTATTTCCCATTCACGACACAGAATTAGCGCCATTTACAACACAGTATCAGTGATGTTTTCCTAGAATTATCCCCATTCACAACACAATATCGGTGGTGTTTTGCCAGAACTAGCACCATTCATAACACAGTATCAGTTGTGTTTTCCCAGAAGTAGCTCCATTCACAGCACAGTATCAGTGGTGTTTTCCCAGAATTAGCGCCATTCATAACACAGTGTCAGACATGTTTCCCGAGAATTAGCCCCATTCACAACACAATATGAGTTGTGTTTTCTCAGAATTAGCGCCATTCACAACACAGGATCAGTGGTGTTTTCCCAAAAGTACCTCCATTCACAGCATGTTATCAGTGTATTTCCCTGGAACTAGCGCCGTTCACAACATAGCATCAGTGGTGTTTTCCCAGAATTAGCTTCATTCACAGCACGTCATCAGTTTGTTTCCCTGGAACTATCGCCGTTCACAACACAACATCAGTTGAGTTTTCCCTAGAATAAGCACCATTCATAACACAGTATGAGTGGTGTTTTCCCAGAAGTAGCCCCATTCACAACACAATGTGAGCGGTGTTTCCCTGGAACTAGCGCCATTCACAACATAGTATGAGTGGTGTTTCCCCAGAATGAGCGTCATTCACAACACAATGTGAGCGGTGTTTTCCAGAATTAGCGCCGTTTACAACACAGTATCGGTGGTGTTTTCCCAGAATTAGCGCCATTCACAACACAGGATCAGTGGTGTTTTGCCAGAATTAGCGCCATTC
>NC_088302.1:57103001-57180535 GCF_032854445.1 Liolophura sinensis | reverse complement strand
CGCCATTTACAACACAGTATCAGTTGAGTTTTCCCCAGAATTAGCACCATTCATACACAGTATCAGTGGTGTTTTCCCAGAAGTAGCCCCATTCACAACACAATGTGAGCGGTGTTTCCCTGGAACTAGCGCCATTCACAACATAGTATGAGTGGTGTTTCCCCAGAATGAGCGTCATTCACAACACAATGTGAGCGGTGTTTTCCCAGAATTAGCGCCGTTTACAACACAGTATCGGTGGTGTTTTCCCAGAATTAGCGCCATTCACAACACAATGTGAGCGGTGTTTCCCCGGAAATAGCACCATTCACAATGCATCGTTATTAAAGCAATTCACGCACAATTTGAGTTCTTATCACTGTTTTAATCACATTACAGACGTTTCGTCTCCGAAGCGTATGTGCGTGCCCAGGCGGATGTGTTGCCCCAGCACGTGCCCTGTAGGAAGATCGACTCCTGCACGTGCAAATACGTAGACGGCTCTGGAACAATCAGCCTTCACTTTCTGGACAACCCTTACGCCCCTCTGAAAACCAAAACAAACCAAGGCACGGTATCGTATAGCTACTTCTACAATCCGTGTTCGGGACTAAAGCTGGGTGAGTTCTTTATGTTACATGTACAACAAAACATTATTTTCATGAAATTATACCGAGAGTGACCACTATAGTAGTATGCCACAATAACTAATAGTATAACCATAGTTCCTGGCAGTGATCAGCAGAGTAACAGTGGTATGCTACAATAACTAATAGTATAACCATAGTGCCTGGCAATGATCAGCAGTGTAACAGTGGTATGCTACAATAACTAATAGTATAACCATAGTGACTGGCAGTGATCAGCAGTGTAACAGTGGTATGCTACAATAACTAATAGTATAACCATAGTGCCTGGCAGTGATCAGCAGTGTAACTGTGGTATGCTACAATAACTGACAAATGTAACCATAGTGCCCGGCGGTGATCAGCAGTGTAACAGTGGTATGTTACAATAACTGACAAATGTAACCATAGTGCATGGCAGTGATCAGCAATGTAACAGTGGTATGCTACAATAACTAACAATGTAACCATAGTGCCTGGCAGTGATCAGCAGTATAACAGTGGTATGCTACAATAACTAACAATGTAACCATAGCGCCTGGCAGTGATCAGCAGTGTAACAGTGGTATGCTACAATAACTAACAAATGTAACCATAGTGCCTGCAGTGATCAGCAGTGTAACAGTGGTATGCTACAATAACTAACAATGTAACCATAGTGCCTGGCAGTGATCAGCAGTGTAACAGTGGTATGCTACAATAACTAACAAATGTAAACATAGTGTTTAGCAGTGCTCAGCAGTGTAACAATGGTATGCTACGATAATTAACAGTGTAACCATAGTGTCTGACAGTGAACAACGGTGCAACAATAGTATGCCACAATAACTAACAGTATAACTATAATGTCTGACAGTGATCAGCAGCGTAACAGTGGCTTGCTACAATAACTAACAATGTCACCATAGCGTCTTGTAGTGATTAGCAGTGTAACAATGTATGCTACAATAACTAGCAATGTAACCATAGTGTCTGACAGTGACCTACAGTGCAACAATAGTATGCCAAAATAATTAACAGTGTATCATATAGTGTCTTGCAGTGATCAATAGTGTAACAATGGTATGTTACAAAAACTAATAGTGTAACCATAGTGGCACGTGGGAAGATCTGTCAGCAACGTGGGGATGGTCGTGGGTTTCCCCCGGGCTCTGCCCGGTTTCCTCCCACCATAATGCTGGCCGCCGTCGGATAGGCGAAATATTCTTGAGTACGGTGTAAAACACTAATCAAATAAATAAATAAATGTAACCATAGTATGGTACAATAACTAACATTGTCACCATAGGGTGGCAGTGAACAAATCGTGTAACAATGGTATGCTACAATAACTAACAGTGTAACTAAGGTGGGTGACAGTAACCAACGGCGCAACAATGTTATGCTACAATAACTAACAGTATAATTATAGTGCCTAACATTGACCAACAGTGCAACAATAGTATGCTACAGTAACTAGCAGTGTAAACATCGTATCTGACAGCGTAACAACAGTGGAACGATAGTGTGCTACAATAACTGTCCAGTGTAATTATAGTGTCTGGCAGTGATCAACAGTGCAACAATAGTATGCTACAATAATTAACAGTTTAACCATAGTTTCTGACAGTGAAACAATAGTGTAACAATGGTATGCTACAACAACTAACAATGTAACCATAGTGTCTGGTAGTGACGAACAGTGCAAGAATGGTATGCTACAATAACTAAGAGTGTAACTATATTTATTTATTTATTTATTTAGTTAGTTAGCTAGTTAGTTATTTAGTTATTTAGTTATGTATTTAGTTATTTATTACATTGGTTTTTTACATCGTACTTAAGAATATTAAACTTATACGTTGAGAGACAAAGTCCAGGGTAACAGTGTAGGTATGGTGTCTGACAGTGACCAACAGTGTGACAATAACATGCTACAAAAACTAACAGGGTAACCATAGTGTCTAGCAGAAATGAAACGGCTGTTTAGCAATATTATGTAACAGCAAATAGCAATGTAACACCAGTGTGTAACAGTGACTTACAGCGTAACAGCGATAAGAGCTTCTTGCTGTCTGATACTATTTGTAACAGGGCAGAGATATACCAGGGTATCACCTCCACTTCTAACAGGAAGAAAATAGCGCCACATCTGGCTTCAGTGTTCAAATCAACCTCGATCGGAATCCCCAGAATCTTTACCAACCTTAATTTTCGCAAATTTTTCGCAAATAACAAAGGTCATTAATTTTCAGGCGGAGTGTGTTCTAACGTATCGGCGTGTCAGCAAGTCAATGATAGTTTGTGGCAGACAAGTGACACATACCGACTTGGAGCAGTGATTCCGGTGGATTTCATTTCGGGTTACAATGGCCAAGTCGCCATCCAATACTCAGGTAAGTATGTCATAAGGTAATACAGATAGTATCGGGACCTCCGTGGCATTCTTGAGTACGGCGTAAATATCAATCAAATAAGTAAATAAATACGAGAATATGTGAACTGCTAGTCCGACATGCGCAGATAATACAGAAAGGAGGAACAGACATCAGGTAAAATGTTACTTTAACGTGACCATACCACGTGCAATTTTTCCACGAATAAACGTACAGCTAATACATACAAAAATAGACCGCAGTTAATGCAGACAAAATCAGACAGCATACAAACTGCTACCTTGACACATGCAGCTAATACAGACAAAACCAGACCACATGTAAACTGCCACATCTTCACGTACAGCTAAGAAAGAGAAAACGAAACCTCACGTAAACTGTGAAGTCAACACATACAGCTAATACAGACAAAACCAGATCGCAGATAATACCACCAAACATAATAAAACATACAGCCAATACAGACAAAACCAAACCTCATGTAAATTGCTAACTCGACACATACAGTACAGAGAAAACCTGACGTCTTGAGAACTGCTACATCAACACGTACAGCTAATACAGTCAACACCAGGCCACATGGAAACTGCTACATCAATACGTACAGCTAATACAGTCAACATCAGGCCACATGTAAACTGCTACATCAACACGTACAGCTAATACAGGCAACACCAGATCACATGTAAACTGTTACATTAGGACGTACAGCTAATACAGACAAATCAGACCTCATGTAAACTGCTGAGTCAGCACATACAGCTGATACGGACAATACCACACCTCATGTAAACTGTTAAGTCAACACATACAGCTAATGCAGACAAAACCAGACCTCATGCAAACTGCTAAGTCAACACATACAGCCAATACAGACAAAACCAGACCGCGTGTGACCTGCTACGTTAACACGTACAGCTAATACAGGCAACACCAAATCACATGTACACTGCGACATCAGCACGTACAGTTAATGCAGACAAAACCAGACCACATGTAAACTGTTACATCAACACGTACAGCTAATACATGCAAATTCAGACCACATGTTAACTGCTACATCAACACGTACAGCTCATACAGACAAATTCAGACCACATATAAAACTGCGACATCAACACATACAGCCAATACAGAGAAAACCAGACATCATGTAAACTCCTACATTAACACGTACAGCTAATACAGACAAATTTAGATTACATGTAAACTGCTACAGCAACACGCACAGATAAGGCAGGCAAATTCACACCAAGTGTAAACTGTTACATTAACATGTACAGCTAATTCAGACAAAACCAGACCTCATGTAAACTTCTACATTAACACCTACAGCTAATACAGACAAATTCAGACCACATCTAAACTGCGACATCAACACGTACAGCTAACACAGGCAACACCAGGCCACATGTAAACTACTACATCAACACGTACAGCTCATACAGACAAATTCAGACCACATATAAAACTGCGACATCAACACGTACAGCTAACACAGGCAACACCAGACCACATGTAATCTACTACATCAACACGTACAGCTCATACAGACAAATTCAGACCACATCTAAACTCTCCCGACCATATCTCCCGAAACATTACTGAAAGGTTGGCAAACAGAACGTCAGAAATCAGAGCTCTGTCATAAACATCTTACAATGTCGTTGATTGGTACTTGATCATTATAAGCCTAGCGGTTTCTATACACCCTGTTTTTACTTAGATTTTCAGCTCCTCAACATTAAATGTTCATTATCCAATGGAATTGCGAGTGTCTGTTTTATGGGGTGATTTCAGGGTTACGCTTTGGTTAACACTATGACACTATACCGTTGCTGTAAAGGTGGTATAATATTTGTTTGACTTTATGATAAACGTGTTTTAAAATTAAACATGTTTATTTCTTTACTTATGTACAAAGTAATGCGAAGCTTATATTGGGTGGACAGCACATCACTTGCGATTACGTTGCATGTGACAGGATGACTATGACATAAGTAAGCTTATAGTCTACTGACTTTCACACGAGTACCATATGACGGACCCATTTGTCGCAAGCCCATTCATTCGTACTTCATAGGTGGAGACAAGGACAGAACATTCCAAGTGATCCTGGAGTGTGACCCCAGCGCTCGGGTTCCGGTGTTCGCCAGTGCCACAGAAAATCCCATCAACCACTATAGCTTCAGCCTCCGGTCCAAGTGCGCATGTCTTAACGGCTGTCCACAGAAATAACCATAGACCCTCTGCCTTGCAGGCCTATACATACATTATTACATTGCATCTATTTCTGCGTATTGTCGTTTATTGTTTTAGCTGATCGATAAAACATTCATAATCGTAAAAACAGTCTTTTGAAAACACATTTTTACATGTTCATACTGATACGACAGCCCCACCCTAAACAACTGGATGTTGATACATCATCGCGAAACACCCACAGTCTTTATGATCTGTTTATCACATACACCTTTATTCAAACAAATTAACGAGAATGTAATTGCAAACTTGCAAGTTCAACCGTCCCAAAGTGCCTGATCACGTCACTAGCAAACACGCAGACAAATATAGTTCGTAATAAATATTAAAGTATACAACGGAAAGTGAATGTAGATATAAAATGAAAAGATAAGGGATGAATTTCTGCCCTATTACTGATAAGATGGATTTGACCACGTGATTGTCATGATCTCCGTGAACGTGAGGATTTGCCTTTGGCTATGATAACCATGCAATGGCATACACTGTCTAGGCTGGTGTACAGAGAAGGAACTGTTAGTCTATAGTATAATGTCAGAAAGTGCTGACAGTACACTGTGCATGCCACCTTATAACAGTTGTGACTTGTACATGCATTTTAAGCATTGAATAGTAATTCCATGTATCTGTATATACATGAATGATTTTTATAAATTGTAAAAATCCACGTCGTGATGTTGTCATTTTTAATGGCCAGTTCTTGACACGCACGTCTATTCTCGAGGTCCTCGTGAAGTTAGCTTACTCTTCTGGGATTGAGGGCTCTTTCTATTTTTCTTTGCACTTTCGGCATGGAGGTGGTAAGAAAGCAACTCGGGTGGTACGTTAAAAGTTACAACATAAAGCAGTTTTACCAACTTATACTACCTACACGTAAGTCTTAGTATGTACCAGCTGATAAAACTGACAACATTTGGCTAACAGACTTAATATATGTGACTAAAGGCAATTTGGCGTCTTCTGTACTTGGCTAGCGATTACAACATCTGCTATCAAAATGCTCGAAAGAAGGATAAAAATGTGAAACTCCGTAACTGGCTTTGCACGTGCATTTATCTGATCACAACCTTACGAAAACCAGGTCTGTGATAACACGTTATATATAGACATTACTACAACTGTGTTAGTAGAGCTTGCTTTGGAAGTGACATACCCACAGGTGAATGGTTCTCGTACTTGGTTTACTGTTCTTCTCTCGTACTGGGTTCGCAAACCACAACACAATAGCCTGTGTTATGGAAGTTCCATGTACTTGTAAATTCAGTGACAACAATGCCCTTACTCTACGATCTCTGGGGAAATCAGATTCTACAACTGCCTTCAAAACCTCGTACGGGATTTTGTCTGATTTCTTCCTCAACCCCTGCCTGAAGTTCAAACAAGGCAGTTTGTCAGAATATTATCGGCGTGGAACGATTCCGCATAATGACGTAAAGTTCCGCTCAGTTTGTTCACAGATAAGGCGTTCCCACCCGTCTTTATTTGCGATTCGAGGGTGGGGACAGCATGCGGAAAACATACGTCAAGTTAATCTGTAGTTCTGGGAATCTCCTCTCAGCTTTGCGCCGGAACGTCCTCATCTGGTATACAATCTGTAGCTGACCACGCTTTGTGCCTGTCCAGGTCAAGTCGACAGCTTTCGGAAACTACCGAAGTGGGATGTATCAAAGTAATACCTACTGACTGCTTAAACAGCGATTTAGTCGATACAGCGATGGTTAACATCAACAAAACTGAAAACTGATATATATATATCTGTGTGTGTGTGTGTGTCTGTGTGTCTCTGTGTGTGTACACACATCGTGGTACTTACTCATCGTGGTACTTACACGTCGTGGTACTTACTCATCGTGGTACTTACTCATCGTGGTACTTACTCATCGTGGTACTTACCCATCGTGGTACTTACGGGATTGCAACTTCAGACCTAATTATCGGTAGCTAAACTCAAACCTCTCTCAGAGTGAGTGCTTGGGGTTTAACTTCGCACTCAACAATTTTTCAGTCATGTGACAACGAAGGAATCATTAGGGTGTATGTAATGTGCCTCCTTGGCGCAGGGCGGATTTCCACCGCTCTATTATTTAGTGCTGCTTCACTGAGAGGACTTACCGAAGGCAATTAAGCCTCCCCGCCTGAGACATTATACTGATACAGGTCAACCAGTCGTTGCACTATCCCCTTCATGCTGAACGCCAAGCGAGGAAGTTACAACTTCCTCTTTTAAAGTCTTAGGTGTGACTCCACCCAGGATTGATCCTGGGTCTACCAAATGTGCTATCCGGGCCGGTCCTAATACCTCAGATAATTTAGAGTTAATAACATTGTAGATAATCAACCTGTGAGAAGTTAAGGAGGAACTTAAACATGTGACGTACACGTGGGCAGAAAAATTGATGGAAAAGAATTTGTCTTCAACAAACTTTAGATTGTGCATAAATCCAAGGAATAGTTGTGGACTAGTGTTTGTCTCAAGGCCTCACAGATAGTTGAGAATACAGAAATGTCTTGGCTTGAGCCCACTCCTCCGGTGTACTAACGATTGACTTTCATACTTAATTACATTTGTTTATTCCTACGGGAGTAGGAAACTGAGAAGTGCACGAGGTAAACCACTGCACACCTTTAACAAGATGTAAATTTACTTAGACTGCAATAACAGTCATACAAGTGTTCCCGGTCACTTTATTATCATCACCAAGGTCTGACCATCACAAGTAGGGATACGATTGGAATCTACGAATTCCTGAAGTAAGAAACTGAAGCCACACCTCATTTGTTCTAGCAATTCAATGACACGTGTCCTGACAACTTGGCCATACTCTCCTCTATCATAACAAACCTTTTTGTGACAGTTATTGAACAGACATACCCATGCAATTTCCAATGTTATTTGACGTTATCATCAAAGTATCAACTAGCTTTTTCTATTATTAGCTTTGGATTTGAAGTTAGAATTAATACGACCAATACCATGTACATCATGATGGTGACTGTTTGTGGGTATCCGGTTACAATGACTACCTAGGTCTTGATTCACTATAAAGTGTGGCTTCATCGGATCATCACGACAATGTCAAACAAAAGCTCCACAGAAGAAAAACCTTTAATTTATTTACAGACCTTATTCCTGACTGAATCCATGAATCTCTTCCAAGGGAATAGATCTAACCCCTCAGCGATTCTGGGGCTGAGAAAATGTTTAAATACAAAGGATGTAAATACAATGAGACAAATCAGCTACATGTCTTCAATGGTTATAAAACCACAATGTAGCTTAAAATGTGAATATATAACCTGGATTCTTCCAATATTTTTATACTGACTATTTATGACATTCAAGGATCCAAAGATACTACATCCTATACATATATCCTGGAAATTATGTCCGCTAAATTGGATGTCTTTGAAGCGGACAAAAATATGTACATGTACCACACACAAATGGTATGCACCAAAAATTATGACGAAAATCTCAGCACAGAGGTCAGAAAACATAGTTAAAAAATCTAACAAAACTTAAAACAGGTATGACAATAAAATATAATAAAACTATAGGACAAGTGCCAAAAATAAACAGCCCACAATTGCATATCATGCATACAACTACCGTCGTTGTGCACAGGTGTACACTGGACAACTGTCCACCTGGTATACATCTACTATTGTCCATCATGCATATAACCATAAATGTATATATCCCACAACATGCCATCAGGTATACACCCCACTATTATCTATCAAACTGTCCACCCTGGAAACATCACACAACTGTCACCCCAGAAACATCACACAAGTGTCCACCCGGCATATACCCCACAATTGTCCACTGTTTACGCTTGTGACGACTGTCAACCAGGATTACAGCCCACAACTGTTAACCAGGAATTCAGTCTATACACAGTCCACCAAGAATATGCCCTACAACTAACCAGGTATAGACCTACACCCCACAACCAGGTCAACCAGGCACACAGCCCATACCCAGCTGTCCACCAGTTATACACGCGACAACTGTCCACCAGGCATACACCCCAAAACTGTCCACCAGTCCTACACCCCACAACTGTCCACCAGGTATACACCCCACAACTGTCCAGCAGGCAGACGGCCCATAAACAACTGTCCACCAGGTATACGCTCCATACTCAACTGCCCAGCAGGCACACGGCCCATAAACAACTGTCCACCAGGCATACACCCCGCAACTGTCCACCAGGTATACACCCCACAACTGTCCACCAGGTATACACCCTACAACTGTCCACCAGGTGTACGCTCCATACTCAACTGTCCAGCAGGCATACACCCCACAACTGTCCAGCAGGCATACACCCCACAACTGTCCAGCAGGCATACACCCCACAACTGTCCACCAGGTATACACCCTACAACTGTCCACCAGGCATACACCCCACAACTGTCCACCAGGCATGCACCCCACAACTGTCCACCAGGCATACACTCCACAACTGTCCACCAGGCATACACGTCACAACTGTCCACCAGGCATACACCCCACAACTGTCCACCAGGTATACACCCTATAACTGTCCACCAGGCATACACGCCACAACTGTCCACCAGGCATACACGCCACAACTGTCCACCAGGTATACACCCCACAACTGTTCACCAGGCATACGCGCCACAACTGTCCACCAGGCATACACGCCACAACTGTCCACCAGGAATACACGCCACAACTGTCCACCAGATATATACCCCATACACAACTGTCCACCAGATATACGCCCCATGCACAACTGTCCACCAGGTATACACTCCACAACTGTTCACCAGGTATACACCCGACAACTGTCCAGCAGGCATAAACCCTACAACTGTCCACCAGGCATACACCCCACAACTGTCCACCAGGCATACACTCCACAGCTGTCCACCAGGTATACACCCTACAACTGTCCACCAGGCATACACGTCACGAATGTCCACCAGGCATACACGCCACAACTGTCCATCAGGTATACACCCTATAACTGTCCACCAGGCATACACGCCACAACTGTCCACCAGGCATACACGCCACAACTTTCCACCAGATATATACCCCATACACAACTGTCCACCAGATATACGCCCCATTCACAACTGTCCACCAGGTATACACTCCACAACTGTTCACCAGGTATACACCCGACAACTGTCCACCAGGCATAAACCCCACAACTGTCCACCAGATATACGCCCCATACACAACTGTCCACCAGGTATACACCCCATACACAACTGTCCACCAGGCATACACTCCACAACTGTTCACCAGGTATACACCCGACAACTGTCCACCAGGTATACACCCCACAACTGTCCACCAGGCGTACGCTACATACACAACTGTCCACCAGGTATACGCCCCATACACAACTGTCCACCAGGCATGCACTCCACAATTGTTCACCAGGTATACACCCGACAACTGTTCACCAGGCATACGCTCCATACCCAACTGTCCAGCAGGCACACGGCCCATAAAGAACTGCCCAACAGTTACACACCCGACAACTGTCCACCAGGCATACATCCCACAACTGTCCACAAGGTATACACCCTACAACTGTCCACCAGGTATACACCCCACAACTGTCCACCAGGCATACACCCCACAACTGTCCACCAGATATACGCCCCATACACAACTGTCCACCAGATATACGCCCCATACACAACTGTCCACCAGGTATACACTCCACAACCGTTCACCAGGTATACACCCGACAACTGTCCACCAGGCATACGCCCCATACACAAATGTCCCCCAGGAATACACCCCATATACAACCAGGTCAATCAGGCATACACCCCATACACAACTGTCCACCAGGTATACACCCCACAATTGTCCACCAGGTATACGCCCATGCACAACTGTCCACCAGGCATACACCCAATACACAAACAGGTAAACCAGGCAGACACCCCATACACAAATGTCCACCAGGTATACACCCCATACACCACTGTCCATCAGGTATACGCGCCACAACTGTCCACCAGGTGTAAGCCCCACAACAGCCCATCAGGTGTACACCCCACAACAGCCCATCAGGTACACACCCCACAACAGCTCATCAGGCACACACCCCACAACAGCTCATCAGGTACACACCCCACAACAGTCCATCAGGTGTACACCCCACAATAGTCCATCCGGTACACACCCCACAACAGTCCATTAGGTACACGCCCCACAATAGTCCATCCGGTACACACCCCACAACAGTCCATTAGGTACACGCCCCACAACAGTCTATCAGGGACACACCCCACAACAGTCCATCAGGTACACACCCCGCAACAGTCCATCAGGTAAACACCCCACAACAGCCCATCAGGTACACACTCCGCAACAGTCCATCAGGTAAACACCCCACAACAGCCCATCAGGTACACACCCCACAACAGTCCATCTGGGACACACCCCACAACAGTCCATTAGGTATACACCCCACAACAGTCCATCAGGTACATACCCCACAACAGTCCATCTGGGACACACCCCACAACAGTCCATCGGTTATACACCCCACAACAGTCCATCAGGTACGTACCCTACAACAGTCCATCAGGGACACACCCCACAACAGTCCATCAGTTATACACCCCACAACAGCCCATCAGGTACACACCCCACAACAGCCCATCAGGTACACACCCCACAACAGTCCATCAGGGACGCACCCCACGACAGTCCATAAGGTACACACCCCACAACAGCCCATCAGGTACACACCCCACAACAGTCCGTCGGTTATACACCCCACAACAGTCCATCAGATACAAACGCCACAACGGTCCATCGGTTATACACCCCACAACAGTCCATCAGGTACACACCACACGAGTTGCAACCAGGTATATACATCTTGAACTTTCAGATGTAAGTACATGACTGAATTACACTATCTTACAAAACTCAATCAACACTGCATGTACAGCATTGTTGCACTCTTATCCCATGAGCAAATACTAAAACGATTTTGATAACAAAATTTACTGACATATTACATTCAGAACAACAATTTCAAATTTCACCTCTAACTTCAGCATTTAAGGCAGAGTAAACTGATCACCAAATCGATAGCAAGAAAAAAAAACGCAGCAATACTTAAGTAAAGGCCTTAAAGTGCACAGTATTATTTCTCAAGTGAGTTACTCTCCAAACAACTACACACAACAATTTTTAACCAGGCGTAGACGCCGCAACTGTCCACAAGGTATACACCCCACGAATGTCCACCACGTATGTATCTCACAACTGTCTACTAGGTATACACCCCGCGAGTGACCATCAGGTATACAGCCCGCAACTGTCTGCCATATATACACCCCACAACCGTCCACCGGGTATACAGCCCACAACCATCCATCAACCATCCATCAATCCATTTACAATAAGAAATATAATTTACATTTCATTATTAACTTTACCATTCCAGACAGAGAAAACTAATCATCAAACTTAATTAAATCAACATCAAGAAAAATAAGCAGTGTAGGATAATATATAATCAGTGTCAAAGGTCTCTAAGTGCACAGTATTATTTCTCAAGTTAGTTTCTAAACAACTACATGCTTCATCAGGTATGTGTACACCCCGCAACCGTCCGCCAGGTATACACCCCACAACCGTCCACCGGGTATACACCACGCAACCGTCCACCGGGTATACACCCTGCAACCGTCAGCCAGGTATACACCCCGCAACTGTCCGCCGGGTATACACCCGCAACCGTCCACCAGATATACACCCCGGAACCGTACGCCAGGTATACATCACACAACCGTCCGCCAGGTATACACCCCGCAACCGTCCACCGGGTATACACCCGCAACCGTATGCCAGGTATACACCCCACAACTGTCCACCGGGTATACACCCCACAACCGTCCAGCGGGTATACACCCCACAATTAGTTATCAGGTATATACCTTCCACCAGGTTACTATACATCATGCACAATCGTCAGCCAGGTATACACCCCGCAACCGTCCGCCAGGTATACACCCGCAACCGTACACCAGGTATACACCCACAACCGTCA
Source organism: Liolophura sinensis (assembly GCF_032854445.1). Classification (NCBI taxonomy): domain Eukaryota; kingdom Metazoa; phylum Mollusca; class Polyplacophora; order Chitonida; family Chitonidae; genus Liolophura; species Liolophura sinensis. The sequence continues at coordinate 57,167,227 of NC_088302.1, read as the reverse complement.
GCCACGTATACACCCCGCAACCGTCCGCCGGGTATACACCTGCGACCGTCAGACAGGTATACACCCCACAACCGTACGCCAGGTATACATCCCACAACTGTCCGCCAGGTATACACCCCGCAACCGTCCGCCAGGTATACACCCCGCAACCCTACGCCAGGTATACACCCCACAACTGTCCACCGGGTATACACCCGACAACCGTCCACCGGGTATACACCCCACAATTAGTTATCAGGTATATACCTTCAACCAGGTTACTATACATCATACACAATCGTCAACCAGGTATACACCCCTCAGTTCTCAACGAGGCGTACGCCCCTCACTTCTCTACCAGGCATACACCCCTCAGTTCTCAACCAGGCATACACCCCTCGGTTCTCAACCAGGTATACACCCCTCATTTCTCAACTAGGCACACGCCCCTCAGTTCTCAACCAGGCACACACCCCTCAGTTCTCAACCAGGTATACACCCAGCCTGTAATCGACACAAAAGTAACATATACATACTACTATTGTCAATCAGATTTGTATCTAAACACCGCAATATTTAACCAGTCATAGACCCCGCGTACAATGCATAATACAAGGTACATGTAGACGCATATGCATCTTCAACTGTCAGCTGTATGTACATGTGTGGTGTATGAATTGCACCACCTAACACATCTCAATCAACATTGTACCGTATACCATGCTCAATGTACAGGACAACAAGTACAGGACAACATTCTTGTATGATTATCCCGGGAGCAAAAACAAATATTATTTTGACACCATTTACTGACATATTACAATCAGAAATATAATTTACATTTCATTATTAACTTTACCATTCCAGACAGAGAAAACTAATCATCAAACTTAATTAAATCAGCATCAAGAAATATAAGCAGTGTAGGATAATATTGAAAATGTTGAGTTTGGAGGCCGTTTTGGGAAGAAGTAAAAAATACAGCACCACACTGCATCACGTGCAGTCTTACACGCCGAACTTACGCATGGAAAGCATGCAGTGTGTGACTATAAAACCGCAACTTCGGGCCGGAAATCGGCGTCTTTCAAGTGGTGTTTTCAAGCTGATTCAACATGCCACGTCTTGACACTGTCACAGGAAATATTGCCATTGGAAGACTTCAAGCTGGAGAGTCCCAATCGTCCATTTCTAGGCGTTTACACGTCAGCCAGAGCACGATTTCACGGCTTGCTGCCCGCTACAACAACACTGGGACAACAAATGACCGTCGGCGTTCAGGTCGACCACGTGTCACTACAGCAGCCCAAGATCGCTACATAATGGTCCTCCATTTGCGTCACCGTTGTGCTACAGCTGAAAGCACAGCAGCCAGCATACCGGGACTGAGGAGGATATCAGGTCAGACAGTGCGGAACAGGCTGAGGGAACATGGACTGAGAGCCAGGAGGCCCTATGTTGGGATCGTGGTGCGTCCTCACCATCGCGCCAATCGCCTCCGATGGTGTAACAACGTGACTGCATGGAATCTACGCAACTGGCGACGCATTTGGTTCAGTGATGAGTCCAGATTCCTATTGCAGAGACGTGATGGTAGAAACCGTGTTTACAGACGTGCTCACGAACGTTATGCCCCTAACTGCGTACGCCAAGTGAACAGATTTGGTGGAGGGAGTGTGATGATGTGGGCAGCAATATCGTATACTGGTCGTACAAATCTTGTCCACGTTCAGGGAAATCTTACGGCCGTACGCTACCGAGACACCATCCTGCAGCCACACCTCTTACCTGTCATTGACGTTCAGCGGGAGTTGTTCCAGCAGGACACCGCCAGACCGCACACGGCACGTGTCACAAGGGACTTCCTCGCCGAAAACAATGTAAATGTGCTACCCTGGCCGTCCCGTTCCCCGGATCTTAACCCAATTGAGCATCTGTGGGATGAACTTGATCGACGTCTACGCCAACGTCAACCTCAACCCCAGACGCTTCAAGAGTAAGTTGCATGTTTGCAGGAGGAGTGGCAGAACATTCCCCAGGCCTCTATCCAGCGTCTCATCCAGTCCATGACAAGGCGTGTCAGAACTGTTATTCGTGCCCGTGGTGGTCACAACAGATACTGACATTCCACTCAAGTGGGAGACTCATTGTGAGTGTCTTACCTCAAGTTGATGGCCTTGTTGTCTAGATATGGACCCTTCCTTAATCTGTGTAAAAAAATATTTGCAGAATAGCAATTCTTATTTAGTTATGCATAATTGAAAAGACTGCATCACCTCCGCAAAAAACCGGGTTATGCGTTTCTTTTTTTTGGATAGTATATATAATCAGTGTCAAAGGTCTCTAAGTGCACAGGATTATTTCTCAAGTTAGTTTCTAAACAACTACATGCTTCATTCTCTTCACAGGTAGCTCTCAGCTATGTGTGCTCTTCAAGTGGTTTATGTAGGCGTAGACATGCAGCCCACAATACCTGTAATGTACAGCCTATCACTTCATTTGTTAACATATCTCACACATGATCTGCACATATATCCCACAAGTACGTACAACAAATGCATCTCATAAACATGGATAGCTTAATTCAGCATATAACTCCAGCACAGATGTAAAAATGACAACATACCAATCCAACTTACAAGTAGCTGCCTAAGGTATATCAACCAACAACGGTAAAATGCACGTGGCACGACACAAACACCAACTGAAAATACACCCATCTTATTTGCTTGATCTACTAATCATAAAAATACTCCACCGCAAACTTCACTGCATTTAAGCAGATTATGCACTATAGTCCACTTATAACAACACCCACAGTAATTAGGTGTATACATGGCACAAAGGTCAGCTGTGTACACATCACAATGTTGAATGTACATGCCAAATCATATTCCAACAGCTGTTGAAGAGTATTTCTCAGCAAAGGATGGGAAACTTTTTTAAGCAAATCTATGTTGATTGACGACCAGCCCACACGTGCTTTGGCTACAACTGAATTGGAAAAATGTCAAAACTGTGACATGATTTATTTATAGATTGGTGTGTAACACTCTGCTCATGGTACAAGAGCGTAAATTATATATCTCACAAACTTCCTGATTATTAGCCACAGCAAGGGCTGGATTCAAACAAGGGATAAACTTCATTTCATTCTCATACACATTGTGCAAAGATATGACACGCTATAAATTGCAGGATGTAGTATTTGAATTTTGTTATCAGAATATAACTGCTACACATGGATGTCACGTGCATAATTAGAGGTCTATAAGGGTGTTAAAGACATAAAAATGCTCCTCGCAATAGGACAATCTGACAGAACACAGCGCCACACTTTATTTTCACAGTATCTCAAGTGGACGATGTACAATATAGACAAAAATCTTACCCTTCTTCTGGATAACCTTTTCTTCTGAACAATTTCCCTACTTATCTGTCTCTTCGCAGTGGTCATCTGTCACAAGAAAGAAGAGAATTAATGTGAAAGATTTTACAAAATTTTCACTTATATCCCTTTAAATTGGATTGTGAGTGTGTGAGTGAGTGAGTGCTTGGGGTTCAATGTCGTACTTGACAATTTTCCAGACATATGACGATATGTGAGTCCTTAGAGTGTGTGCAGTGTGCCTCCTTGTTGCAGGACGGATTTCTGCCGCTCTTCTATCTAGCGCTACTTCACTGAGGTGACTTACCGAAGGCATGTAAGCCACGCCGCACAAGCCAATATACTGATACGGGTCAACCAGTCGTTGTACTATCTCTTTCATGCTGAACGCCAAGCGAGGAAGTTACAATTTCCTCTCTTTTAAGGTCTTAGGTGTGACCCGACCCAAGATTGACCCGACCCAGGATCTACTGGTCCCGATGCGGACGCTCTACCAACTGTGCTATCGGGGTTGGTCAATTGGATTATGCATCAAAAATATTTCAACCATAAATCTACATGTTTGTATAATTTGTCATGTTGCTGTAAAATATTCCAAAACAGGAACTAATGGCAGATAAACAAAGCAAACACGAAAACCACAGAAAGCATGCAGGCAAAGCTTTGAAAAAAAAGCTTACAACAATGAGTAAGCTACTTGGGGAATAAGAAGTTAAGTTAACATTGATTAATACTCGAACTAGGTGTATTTTTAAACCAACCTACATAAATTGATTGAAATACCTGTTGGGCTAGGTGGAAGCTGTGGCTGATCATCAGCCATGCCAGGATCTTCAGCGTGTTGGCCACTAATTCCTGTATCAATGTTCAATTCCTCCTGGTTGCTGTCATCCCCTCTCTCACCTCAATCATTTCCATGGGTAACAGCCGATAGGAGTTTCATTAAGGAATAGCAAGACGAAAATAATGTAGTCTATAAATCAAAAAATACTTTTGATTTATTTATTTGATTGGTGTTTTACGCCGTACTCAAGAATATTTCACTTAAACGACGGCCATCATTATGGTGAGAAGAAACCGAGGAGAGCCCGGGGGAAACTCACAACCATCCGCAGGTTGATGACAGACCTTCCCATGTACAACCGGACAGGAAGCCAGCACGAACTCGATTTAAACTCACAGCGACCTCATTGGTGAGAGCATTCAATTTTGAGGTTGGAAACAGGTCTGTTTAACCTGTAATAGCCCTAATTCGGCAAAATGTTTTGTTCCAGTTACCTCTAACTGTCAGCAAATAACCAGAAATAGGTCACAAAATCACAAGTGAGTGGAATTCTAAGAACAAATGTTGGTTGAGAGTATGCCCAATATACTTAATGCTAACCATACACTTGTATACCTTATAAATCATCACCAAATTTCTTTCACACGTAGGCACGAAAATTTTATTCCACCCAACACATACATATAAGTTTCGCGGCCCATCGCCTGCAAGTAGGGAAATTTTCACCGTGGACTTCTATGGGACCAGTAACATACGTTGGCGACCAGCTAGCTGTGCTAAAGTAATTCCCTGCATAAGGTTGTTACCCGGTATTCATAGTTCACATCACTTGAGAATGAGTGCTTTGCTCATTTTATCATATTTATCGATATCTATATCGGTATTAATGACCATCAAGTAAGATATGTAGGACGACTAATGGTTGGAAATAATTATGTTCGCATTCACTGTGACTGTCCGCCCCATATGACCATTAACAAAGTTTAAGTGTGCTTACCAGTTAGCAGTGAGAAATATATATACCATTAACTGATGGTAAATATGTTACAACTTGACAATACAATTTTGGTTATGTGTTTAATCCAAGGGTTCTATTTCAGGGGAGTTTGTGGTGAATTAATACGTAGAGCGTCATCCCGTAGAGCATCATGCCGTGAAGCATCATCCTGTAGAGCATCATCCTGTAGAGCACCATCCTGTAAGGCATCATCCCGTAGAGCATCATCCTGTAGAGCACCATCCTGTAAGACACCATCCTGTAAGGCATCATCCTGTAGAGCATCATCCTGTAAGGCGTCATCCCGTAGAGCATCATCCTGTGGAGCACCATCCTGTAAGGCATCATCCCGTAAAGCATCATTCTGTACAGTATCACCCCGTAGAGCATCGTCTTGTAGAGCATCATCCCGTAGAGCATAGAGTTATATACAGAGCATGTTTTGTAACGTAGCCTGTTTACAATACCTGTGGCATTATATACAGAGCATGTGTTGCAACGTGGACTGTTTACTGTGAGTGTGGCGTTATATACAGAACATGTTTTGTAAGGTGGTCTGTTTACAATTGCTGTGGTGTTAAACACGGAACATGTATCATAAACGTGGACTGCTGTATACAGAATATGGTTTATAACGTGCTCTTTACAACAATTGTTTCGTTGAATACAGAGCATGGTTTATAACGTGGTCTGTTTACAGTAACTATGCCGTTATATAACGAACATTGCTACTGGTGACAGGTATTGTCACACTTTCATAAAAACTTGTAGATCATCATCCTGTAGAGCATCATTTCGTAGAGCATCATCCTGTGGAGCATCATCCCATAGAGCACCATCCCGTGGAGCATCATCCCGTAGAGTATGACACTACAGAGCATTATGCCGTAGAGCATCATGCTGTAGAGTATCATCCCTTAGAGCATCATGCCGTAGAGCATCACCCCGTAGAGCATCATCCTTTGGAACATCACCCCGTAGAGCATCATACCGTAGAGCAACATTCCGTAAAGCAACATTCCTTAGAGCATCATGCCGTAGAGCATTATACCTTAGAGTATCATCCCGTGGAGCATCATCCCGTAGAGTATTATCCCGTAGAGCATCATTCCGTAGGGCATCATCTAGTAGGGCATTACCCCGTAAATCATTATCCCGTAGAGCATCGCTCTGTAGGCCATCGTCCTGTAGAGCATCATACTGTAAAGCATGTTAGAAAACACATTTTAAAGATGCATATTGCTGACCCGCAACTAATTGTGTTACTGTTTTAAATGCCAACTACACAAAGTGAAGATTTCCAGATGCCTACAGTACAACGGGTCACTTTGGGTGAACAATCCAGCGTCAGTTTTATCTGGGGTTTCCCATCACCCATTCTCTCAAGCAGGTCCATATATCTAGAAACGTGGTCGAAGACTTTTTCTTGTTCCGTTTACCTCCCCTTGTTGTGAAGACGACGAGTAAAGTTTAGTAAACCTCAAATGCCAGGCTGCATTGTACGAGGTACGGCCATGTATGTTACTGTAGGTTGTGACTACGGCGGAGCTTTTTAAATATCCCTAGAGTGTGATCCCAGTGCCCGGGTTCCAGTGATCGCCATTGTTAGTGTCGACTCCAACTGAAAGTTCAACCTTCGGTCAAAGTGCGCATGCGTTATTGGCTGTTCCGAGAAATAACCATACATGTACATGTGGTGCTGTGACATGTATATTAAACATATTACAATATGGCGGCGAGTGAAGTTGGACGTGCGTAGCCCCGTGTCTGTCTTGGTACTTAACCGGAAATATGATAGTTAAATAGCCAGCTCCTCAATTCTACTGATGAAGGAAGTGCGGAAAGCTACTTATTGATCTGTGGTGTTCTTCTTGATGGAATTGTCCAGGATTTCTAACAATCTCGATTTCCTTACTGAGTCAGTTATACTTTAAAATATGGCTATCCAGCGCAGAGGGTCAAACCCAAGGTCCTGGCAAGCGTAAATCTTCTGCTGAGATAAGAAACCCCACGGTAAAGAGGGTGAATTCTACAGGAAACTTACCTTATCTGATGTCATCTTCGCCCAGTACGTCACTCCTTGATGAATTCGTCCAGAAAAGTGTGAGTGAGGAGATTTCCGTCCAGGTCCAGGAGGCCATTTTGCCTTCACTGAAGCCCCTACTGGATATTATCCAGGTAAGCCATAGTAAGATAAATGACTTGGCTACCGAGCTTTAGAAAGTTGTTGACCACCTTTCAGCCAGGGACAAAACCATTAAAAACTGCGAAACTAAAACAACTGAAATGTCAGCTGAAATAAGCCAATTGAAATCTGAAATTATGGAATCTAAAAGTGGGATGGCTGTGTTGAAATAATAAAACAATCTCCTACAAGGAAAATCGGAACAGTAAAGTCGTCGAAATAGGCATCGAATAAGTGGACTCAATTTGGGAGACGGTGAAATCACTGACCTTGCAGTGTGTAGACTAGCAAAGAAAATAGGAGTTGAAATGTCTCTGTGTGATATTTCTAGATTACACTATGTTGGCAGAAATGATAAACTGACTATTATCAAATTTGTATCGTACAGAAAATGAAGAGAGTTAATTTTAGCCAGGAAGAAGTTAAGGCAATCTGAAGAGTTTTCTTCTGTGTTCATAAACGAGGACCTTACCCATTATCGTTATAAGCTGCTAAAAAACTACTTGACCTCCGAATAAACGGGACCTGTTCTCAGTCTGGTCAACGGACGGTAATATATTGGTCAAAAAGTCAGAGCAGGGGGAGCGGCACCTTATTGTTCACGACGATATTTCTACTATGACTGAATAGTCACCCCTCTCAAACCTGCCCCACTACTTCTCGTGACCAGTTTACTAACTACTTTCACGTGTCATATTCTCTACCTTACTGTGGCAGTCTGATTTATTTTCTACGCATTCTCTCGAAGTGCCAGCTTTCTGTCTTGGACATAAAAGGATCAAATCATGTAATTGTTATCTAAACCCTGACCACTTTCTTGCACGGGACACTTGTGACATGTTGTATGTCCGTGCCATGTTATAGTCATGACGTATCGTTTATTCTGTGTCTTATTTCACTTAGGACATGTGTTCCATACGTTGTTTATGTTTATGATTTCAAATAGAAATCATGTATAGTCTGTTTTGTGTATGTTTGATATTGGCAAACTACACTGTTACTGGCTTCTATTAACAGTATAATGTAACATCCCCCGGTACTGCGCATAGCGCTATTACAAAGGTTCTAAATACCCATTATTACATTATGGATATAAAGAGTAGGTCATTATTTACTTTCGTATATCTTTATTTTGTATGCTTCTTTGCTTTCTTGTTTAATTTTTGTTCCCACTTGTCTTTTATAACATGGAAGTCATAATGTCTTGTTTAAATTGCTTTCTGCAGCTGTTGGAAATCGAGTTACTTTCTTTACTGGTCGAGTCTCTGTTTCCTTCTGGTAATATTATCTGTTTCTCATGGGTCACATAAACCAGTACAGAGCGGCAATCGGATTATGACATAATCATATCAGTTATAAAGTATATTTACTGATCAGACGCCTAAGAGATGTATTGTACGACTATATCTGTACTTTTATATCTACTGACTCTGTTGAGAATCTCACTATCTAATGTTTACTTTGTTGCGTTCTAAATCAACATTACTTCAGAATAGTATCTATGCTCCTTTTGTTAATGTGCGGTGACGTACATTCTAACCCAGGATCGTCAAGCACGCGAGCTATAAAATTCTGCCACATTAATGCACGAAGCATTGTAGCCAGAATGGAGGATGACTTTTCTACCCTCTCTAAACTGGACGAAATTAACACCTTACTGTGTGAAACGTGGCTTGATGAAGGGATTTCGGATGAAGAGATGGGGCTACCAGAGTATTACATTTATTTGACATTCACGGACTACGAATTTGAACTTTGATATGGAATTCATGCCGGGAATATTCATTGTCTGCCCGGCATCATTGAAAACTGATGACCGCTTCTCTCTTGTGTGTTACTGGCTTTATTTCTTATTTATATAATTTCTTACATACCTTTGTCTTCGGGAGTTAGTGTTAAAAGTTGTTGTGGAAATGGATCTTGCGATTATCGACTTGGAACGCCCTTTACGGACTACGAATGGTATAGGAATGTCGGACTTGACCCTTATATTGAACGTAAGGATAGGGATCTGCGTGGTGGTGGCGTCGCAATTTATATAAAGTCCTCATGAAATGCAATTCGTAGGAAAGATCTGGAAAATGATACCGAAATGGCATGTATTCAAATTAATCAATGTTCTAAAAACGTTCTATTTGCCATCTGTTATAGGCCACCCAATCGAAAAACTCATGTAAGACAACAGTTCCTAGACAAGTTCGAACACACTTTATCATCAATGCTGTTGGAAAACTCGGAATGTATTGTTATTATGGGAGATGTCACTGATGGTTGCTGTGACCGGTATGGAGGTCATGAAGGCAGTGAGCTGAAACTGGAACTCTTTGACCTAGCAACTGGAAAAAAATTTTCTCAAATAATTGAAGAACCGACTAGATGCACTGATAATACTTCTAATATTCTCGACCTCATAATAACTGACAGCGTTGGGTATATAACAGAATCTACTGTTGTGTGGAAACTGTACAAGGGAACTGTACAAAGAGTTCAAATCAATTTATTTTGCCAAAGCAAAAAACAGGATGACTGAAGTTTAATACACTGAAAAGACCAATGACTTTAGATATTGAAAGTCTTGAGTAAGAACAGAAAAAGCAGTCCTCAAATCATTTTACAAGTGAACAAACAGAGCAGGGGCAGAAAAGTAGCCATTCCATCTTGGTTAACAATGGACCGAGTATACAAAAAGTTGATTATTTTTAAAATCAGTCAATATCAAAAGCAATTGATATCGCGTGTGGCCACCCCTTGCTTCAATGCATGAAAAAACTCTCCGGCGCTTAGAAAAAGTCAGTCGTCTGATGAGATGACGTGGGATTTGTTCCTTGGAGAGCGAACGCCAGTTCGTTGGCTGCAAGATGTGGCCCTTGTCTTACTCGACGACCCGTGATATCCCAAAGGTGTTCTACGGGGGACATATCTAGGGAACGTACAGGCCACGGCAAGACGTTGGCGTTTTCGGGGTCCAGGAAGTTCTGCACAACTCGAGCTGTATGAGGCCTGATGTTGTCTTGCTGGTACAGGACATCATGCATGTGGCTGCTGTTGAAGGAATACCAGAACACCAGGAACTAGTATTTCATCTACGTAACGTTGAGCTGTTAGGTTCCCGTAGATGATGACCAGTGGTGTACGTTCCTCTCCACAAATCCCATCCCACACCATCACCGCCACCACACGGAACCACCTGGATGCATGATGGAGCCGTTCCTTAGCCTCTTCGACGGTAAACTCGTTGTCTGCCATCGGCTCGGAACAGGCACAAGGGGCTTTCATCCGTGAAAACAACACACTGCCAACGGCGTATAATTCGAGCCCATCGCAACCTCTGACGACGATGTTCTGGACGTAGTCTTCAAAAATTGTGTGCCAGTGCAGTGAATAATGTTTACAACCTCAGAAATGCAAACAGAATTTCAACCTTTCGGTTGTCGTATTAATCTTTTTTATTCCTCCTTTTTCCCTCCGACAACAAAGGACTGGAATAATTTGCCTATAAACTTTAAACAGTATACGTTAACACATTTTAAGAAATATATATCTGCTAATAAACCCAATCACCTTACCTTTGTTTACAATTCTTTTAGTAGTTTTGCTTCAATAGCTCATTGTAGAATGAGGATGGGACTAAGCCCTTTACGTGGCGATCTGTTTAAATTTAATATTATTTGTGAGTCTGCCTGCCCAGAGTGTTGATTGTATGAAAATGCTCAACACTATCTGTTCACCTGTCCCGCTTTTGCCACCCTAAGGAGGCACACGCTCTTTTCACTGGCCCGTGTCCTTTGTCCTGGTGCACATTTCTCTATACTCGATAATCTTTGTCAAAAGAGCACGTTGTACATATTATTAAAAGGGTCTACGGATTAGAGTATTGCTGACAACTTGTGCATCAGTACATATCCTCAATAAAATATATAAAGAATTAAATTAAACTTGCCCTTTTTCTTGGTGTAATTAAGGTTCGGCATGGGGCAGAAAACATTTTTATTCGTTTATCGTGGTACTGCTATTATTAAGTACATCTTGTCAACGACCTGTACATAGAGACTACCAAAACTGCTGAAACTTGAAGAGATGTTTGAATATTGTCCGAATTATTGCATATTAAAAGTCTGGTCTCATACGTCCGTAACTAGGCGATTTCGTATAAATCTTAAACAATCTGTGTTCCTCTCACAATAATGCTGCCATCCGTCCTATAAGTGAAATTGAGGTCGGCGCATAACACCAATCAAGTAAATAAATAAAAAAATCTTAAACAATTTATTTCATCCTTGCAACGACCCAATGGAATGTCTTCTGTTTTCGCATACATGCTCTACTAAAGCACGTTTGTTCACACAAGAAAGATCCCTACGTTAATTAGGTTTGGGCTGACCAATCAAGTAGAGCAAACGTTGGTCCATTCCAATAACCATCCAAACTTGCCGGACTAAAATCTGGTGTACACCGACATTATGATGTGGATTCTGTATGAATTAACTAAACCTTCACGTATAACAAACGTAGTGTAAACCTACACGTATAACAAAAGTAGTGTAAACCTACACGTATAACAAAAGTAGTGTAAACCTTCACGTATAACAAAAGTAGTGTAAACCTATACGTATAACAAAAGTAGTGTAAACCTTCACGTATAACAAAAGTAGTGCAAACCTTCACGTATAACAAAAGTAGTGTAAACCTTCACGTACACCAAAAGTACTGCAAACCTACACGTCCCAGGTACTGTAAACCTAAACGTACGCCAAAAGTAGAGTAAACCTACACGTCCCAGGTACTGTAAACCTAAACGTACGCCAAAAAGTGGAGTAAACCTACACATATACCAAAATGTAGTGCAAGCCTACACGTACACGAAAAAGTACTGTAAATCTACACGTACACCAAAAGTAGTGTAAACCTACACTTACACCAAAACGTAGTGTAAACCTACTTGTACACCAAAAAGTAGTGCAAACCGATACGTACACGAAAAAGCAGAGTACACCTATACGAAAACCAAAAATCATTATAAACTTACACCAAAAAATAATGTAGACATGCAACGGAAAGTAGTTTAAACGTAAACGTACCAAAAATTAGTGTAAACCTACACGTACACCAAAAGTACTGTAAACCTACACATACACCAGAAAGTATTGTAGATCTACAACAAAAAGTAGTGTAAGCCTACAAGTACGCCAAAAAGTAGTGTAAACCTACACGTTGCACAAAAAGTAGTGTAAGCCTACAAGTACGCCAAAAAGTAGTGTAAACCTACACGTACACCAAAAAGTAGTGTAAGCCTACAAGTACGCCAAAAAGTAGTGTAAACCTACACGTTGCACCAAAAAGTAGTGTAAACCTACTTTGTACACCAAAAAGTAGTGCAAACTGATACGTACACGAAAAGGCAGTGTACACTTATGCGAACACCAAAAATGAGTGTAAACCTATACATACACCAAAACGCATTGTAAACTTACACCAAAAAATAATGTAGACTTACAACGGAAAGTAATTTAAACGTAAACGTACCAAAAAGTAGTGTAATCCTGCACGTACACCAAAAGTATTGTAGATCTACACCAAAAAGTAGCGTAAGCCTACAAGTACGCCAAAAAGTAGTGTAAACCTACACGTACACCAAAAACTAGCGTAAGCCTACAAGTAAGCCAAAAAGTAGTGTAAACCTACACGTACACCAAAAAGGAGTGTAAACTTATACGTACACCAAAAAGTAGTGTAGATCTACGAGGAAAAGTAGCGTAAGTCTACACGTGCACCAAACAGTAGTGTAAACCTACACGTACACCAAAAAGTATTGCAAGCCTATATGTACACTAAAAAGTAGTGTAAGCTTACATGTACACCAAAAAGTAGTGTAAGCCTATACTTACACCAAAAAGTGGTGTAAGCCTCCGAAACCTATCATATATGTTTCGGAGGGCCAGTATGATATTACAAGGCAATGATCCGTTACGCCATACTTAATGTTGTTTGTTTGTCTGTTTATTCATCAACAGTCAGAATACATATGTATACAACGATATAATAAAGATGATATCAGTAAAAACATTTATGATTATAAACAAAACAAATCTTTAAATGACAGCAAGGTGGGAAGAAAGTCCGGGTAGACTTGTTCTATCATGATGTATGTGTACATACAGTAAGTATAATTGGAGAAGAAACACTTGACATGCATATATGTACCGATATGACAAGATACAAGGCTGGCTGATGGTGAAACGATATAAGTTAGTTTGCTGCTAGAGATTCGATAATATTCATGAGATGATCCTTTAATTTATTTTTAAATAGAGACAAAGAGTTGATAGTTTTGAGATATTGAGGAAGTTTCTTCCATTCTCGAGGGCCTTCCGAATGAATTGAATATACGGAGAGGTTAGCTCTTGTTAATGGTCCATGGAGATGTGGTCTTTGATTTTGTGTAGGTTAAAAGTGTACATCAGACTGCATTTTGAAAATGTTTTCAAACGTTGTTGGGAGGTAGAAGCAGCAGGTATATGATCACACAATACCTACATTTTTATGTCTGAAAATGTACTGTCGTTTAAACACTAACCGACAAGAAAACTACTGATTAATTGAGTGAGTGAGTGCTTAGGGTGTAAGGTCGCACTTAACAATTTTTCAGTCATATGATGACGAAGAAGTCCTTATAGTGTAATGTGTCTCCTTGTTGCAGGACGGATTTCTACTTGTTCAAAAGCCTGTTTTAATATTGTACAAAAGAAATTTAAGAAAGGTTATTCACAGCCTTGGCATAAAAGACCATTAGTAATCTAAGAACAGTTGCCAAAAAGCAACGTTCCACACAAACAATCATTAAGTTAGGCCTATATGTCTTTGAACATATAGCATACGGTTTGTGGACGGCTAATATGAGCCACATGCATGGTGATGGCTCATGACAAATGAAAGTATACGGTACTAGCAATATGCCGATATTACAGTATACACCAGTCTAGTTGACGATTTAAAAGAAAAGCTCCGCGAGACTGATGGAGGTATTTCATTAACTAAACAATTTGTATGAGCTGAAACCTGATCACGCGCGGACAACTTGTTTGCATCTATCTTCTTGTGATTGGTCAAATGTCACCTTAAAGACGCCGATTGCTTTGTGCAAGCGGCCACTGGAGCTGTACGACTTGACGCTGGTTACAAGTAACTTCTAAAGTTTTTTTTGTTGAAGCAAAGTCTTTCCCGTGCATAAGTACTGTGTAGCATTGCACATAAGATTTTGTCTTTGAGAGAAACACTCCATGTATGTTGGACTTGCATTCATTACAACATACCAACATAGAAATGAAGAAGTTTCGTGAACCCGGAATCGGCGTATACATATATTGCCTTGGACATGATATTTGTTACACTCCGTGTGCTGATCTCACTCATTCACCTATAGCACGTACCTTGCTTATTTCGAACATCATTGAAAACTGTTGACTACGTGTCTTAGCATAATTCCATTCTAATTTTGTACATTAGCCTATATACTCCTTGCGATATTGTCTCGCCTTCTTAACAAAATCCCCTTGAGTACGGCGTAAAAACACCAATCAAATAAATAAATAAATAACAAAATCCCTACGCGTGAAGCCTGCGTGGTCCAAGCACCTGAATTGCTGCGTCCAAAGACATTTGTATGCCAGCAAGACAACCAAGATGGACGTTCCAGATCAGTAGTTTCAAGGCCAGTTTCCAAAACTACGTTTAACACGAACTACCAAAGAACTAAGAAAGTGTATGAGTACAAAATTAGGACGGAATCATGCATAGAAAAGCAGTCAGCAGTTTTCATTGATGTTCGAAATACGAAAGGTGTGTTCTAGGCGACTGTGTGAAATCAGTATTATAATCGTGTACCAGGACAGAACATCAGTTGTCGATTACAAAATACATGTGGGTATCTCAGTTGCGCTTTGACTGGAACTGTTCATATATCTGACGTGGCTGCTCACCCCGGGTTAATTAGACACAATTATGAAGCAGTGCGCCAGAGATTATGGACGCTCTGTCCATATTTACTTAGAAGCGTTCCCTGGGAATGTATGGACGTCACGTGATAGCCCGAATTATGTGCCATTAACGTGCCGAATACCATGTCTGTAGGTGTTAAAAACGAGACTTCATACCTTAAAATACACAGAACTACATTCGTGTATCCGAAAGAGGGAAGTTGTAATCGGATACTGATTCCTATCACACCCCCACCCGTACCCTCTCCAAATTTTCAATAATTTTAGCACCACAAAGCTCCTGACATCTCTCCACATCACACAAAACTAAGGCATGATACATGTAGAAACTTTGGAGTGAGTTGAATTGGGTTGAGTTGGGTACCTCCATCTTGGACAGATGTTTTTCTGCTGCTGATAACACTCAAAGGTGAACTTCAAAGCTTTTTGCGCAAATACCTTTCAAGATATCTCACCTAGGCAATCCGTGACGTCACATTTGTGGCCATCAAAGTACATATATCAGGTGGAGACCTGAGAAACTGTAAGCCTGTTAACAGGTGTGCGACATGAAACATGTCTGATGCATGGTCATGAGATTATCCATTTATACGGATGTTACTTTTGCTCTAACACTAATCATCAAATTTCTCAGTGATATTAACGAATGACACAGTTTGTGCACATTCCTGGGTACAAGTAAGGCGGTAGGAACGGTTGTCAGTAGGCTGTGGAAGTCGACCTTAACACTCCATAACAATGTGTTCCACCTTGAATACGCTGGCTATTCCTCCATCCTGCCTCCGATATCATAGGTTAAGCGCATGGGCGGTTTCCGATTTCTCTGCGGACGATCACGAGGTCTTCCATCCTCTTTGCCGGAATCGTCTTTCCTTGGTGCTTCGGGTGTATTCGCATGGTGAAACGGTTCAGCGGCTGGGTTATACAAGAGGCCATTGTCAACCTGCAGATGTACCTTTTGCCTCAGCGGAGCAGCAACTCTAGGGTTGTGAGACTTCCTTTTCTAGTGACGTCCATCGTTCATGACTGAGAGATACTCCTTGATGTCTGGATTTTCCTGTTGCGCAATACGCAGTTCAGTCTGGTCCAGTGGTTTTATGGAAATATCTTCCACTGACACATGGATTTCATCCGAGGTAGGCTGAAACAAGCTAGCTGTCGTCCATAGTATCTGAGCCTCAGTGCCTTTAATCAGAGCACTAATGGTGCCTTGTGTTAGTTTTTCCGTACAGCTCGCCTCCAAGTCTGACACATCCATCGGCATCCGGGACAGACCATCAGCATCGCCGCTGCTTTTTCCTGGACGGTATTTGATGGTCCAGTTATTATCCACAAGCCCATCTCATCTTAGTGGCGTCCAGTTTTGCCGAGCTGAGAATATATGTCAGGGGGGTTATTGACACAGGGTGTTATTAAACACAGAAGCTGATGGCGTAGCATAGGTAATCACGAAAGCGTTCCGTGATCGCCCATTTAAGAGCCATGAATTCTAGCTTGCCTGATTAGAGGTAATACCTTTTCTCTAATGCAGTTACAGTCCTTGATCCATACCCAATAATCCTCATGACACCATAGTCCTGTTTCTGGTAAAGGACCGCACCCAACCCATTACACGAAGCGTCAGTATGGAGAACGAACGGTTTACTAAAGTCGGGATAAGCCATTATTTCCCCCTGGGTTAACGAATCTATCAATGCCTCCTGAGTTTGTTGGTGTTCCACTGTCCATGTCACTGGAGTCTTCGAAGGAACTTGCCCAAATCACATTTATTCTGCTTTAACTTTCCAGGTTTTCCGCTGTCAAGATTCTTACTACTCGGTGCCTTCAGAAGATCATAGATGACTTTTGCCTTTTTCGAAAAGTCACGA
Source organism: Liolophura sinensis (assembly GCF_032854445.1). Lineage (NCBI taxonomy): Eukaryota > Metazoa > Mollusca > Polyplacophora > Chitonida > Chitonidae > Liolophura > Liolophura sinensis. The sequence continues at coordinate 57,150,032 of NC_088302.1, read as the reverse complement.
ATGTACTTACGGTAATACCCAATAAAACCCATTAAACGCCGCTCATCGCCAACTGAGACATTTCCTTCAATTTCAGGACCACTTTAATATCCATCCTTTGACACTATGTTTCCCAAGAACTTCACTTCATCCCTAAAGAAACTCCACTTGGGCGATTTGAGTTTGATTCCCGAAGCTTTCAACCTCCGTAACACTGTCTGCACATCTTTCACAGGTTGGTTAAAAGCAGGACTGAATACTATGACGTCATCTATGTATGGTAAGCAGATCTTGTCTCTCAACTCCCCCCAAGCAATCGTCCATGAACCGTTGAAAAACTGCAGGGGCGTTGGTTAAGCCAAACGGTATTCTAGTCCATTCATAAAGACCCCATGGGGAGACAAATGCAGTACAATGTCAGCTACCTGGTTTCACGAAACCTTGGTGGTAGGCCTTTCCCTGGCCTAGTACCGTAAACCAAGAGTTTCCTCTAAGTGAGCCGAGTGCATTCTGGATCCTTGGGAGAGGTTGTCGGTCCTTGATGGTTTTGGAATTGAGCTGTTTCTAATCAGTGCAACGGGGGCAATGCTCCACATTTTTTCCTGACACATATCATAGGTGATGAATTCGGAGACTTGCTCTTTGTGATCCATCCTTCATTCAAAAGATAGTCTTTAACCCCCTGATACAACGGTTTCGGGATTGAACTGTACGCCTTTTGAACTGGTATTTCGTCAGACAGCTTTCAGAAAACATGTTGGCTTCCGTCTGTAACATGTCTCTAACGGTTTGCTTCTGCTCCGCTGATAGGCTTGTTTCACTTAAATCAAAAGTAATACAGTCCGCAATACAGTTTGAAGCTTCCGCATTTCCCTTGGGCTGATTTGTCTGCAGTTCATCAAGCGCTACAACAGAATCTATGTTGCTCACTGTCCCAACTGTTGTCCCAGGCCTGAGATGTATCTCATGACAGGTAGAGTTTCTCATCAGGATGTCCACTTTCCGAGGTTTCCTAAGATCAACAACCATTTCATTGACCAATCCATCTGGTAAGTTCGGTTCAACATCCTGCTCGAACAACAAAACCATTCCTTCTGTCAAATCACGTGGAAGCGCGTTACACTGTACCGCCACTGTCCGGTTCGGTGGAAGAACCACTCGTTTTGTCCGAGTCCATACATAACAGGGAACATCTGCTTGTTTACAGCCTACGTTTGTGCTCGCGCCTAGCCTCGCCAAGGCGTGATGACAGTCTACGTGTGTACAGTTATACTTCTTCAGGATATTGCTGGAGCAACTGGAACACAGGAAAGTGGGCAGCTGTTTAAAGAAACTCGAGAACTTTGAATTACGGAAATCCTTCATTTTAAGCCAAACACAAGAATTAAAAGGATCTGAAAAATGTTAACACAAAAAATGCACATGCTAGGTTTAATTTGTTTTGATCACCCAAAACATAACCACATATATGTATAATCTGAAATACCCTTTCGATAAAATATGCATCCGTAATATCATTAAGCCACCCGGCATTCAGGTCCATGCGGATATCCATGCACATCAAACTATAACCACACAGCAGAGTACACTCGACACAGTATACAGTGCATCCGTAATGTCATTACGCCACCCGGCATTCAGATTCATCCGGACATCCGTGCACACCAAAATATAACCACACATCAGAATGCACTCGACACAGTATACAGTGCATCCATAATGTCAGTACGCCACCCGGCATTCAGGTCCATCCGGATCTCAATACGTTAATATATCACTGATCAATCAAACTGCATACATGCTCTCAATACATTGAAAAGGCATACAAAATGCGTTTACTTCGACAAATTAACTTGCAATAATCACATTCCAGAGGCGTCTAACTTATTAGCAATAACAACACTCACAAATCTATCAGAACCCAATAAATCTCTATTGTTATTACCATGCATAAAAATGACATTGTTGCCTTTAAACTATCATGTCCATTACATATCTGTGCCACGCCACTTTGGACTGAAGAATAAAGGGCCAGTATGTCGCGGAAGGTCATTTTGGTACAATGAGAGTTGCCTTCGCTTTACAAGGTATGACATGCAATACAGCACTGGCGGTCAAACATACAGGTGAGACTATCCAGTTATTCTCTCCTTGCCAATTTTGACAAAAAGCATCTCTTTCAGTAAATGGATTTCAAATCTAGAATTAAACCTCGATAATACAGTATTTTCAAAATTAACAAACCTGTCAATAGTATAAGGCCCTCACAGATCATAAATGAAATAAAAAACTCTCAAGTTACTGGGCAATCATCACAATCACACATCTTGCTTAATTCATTCGCAGTTCGATTCTTCTCTACGAATCCACATAAGCTCAAGAACGTTATTCTGACGACATACTGAAAAATATCAACAGCTAGCACCTGTAGACATATATTCCTTCTACCCGAGTGCACAATTGTGACGCAGTTCTGACTGTCCGTATGCAATTTAACAAACTTTCCTGTTAAAAGAGAGCCAAAAGCTAACAGTGCTAATTGGACTTTCATATTTCTCCAAGTAGAGCTTTTACCTGCTTCCTCGGGCGACCTCAACGTATAGAAAATATTATCTGGTTTCAATCTAGTAGTATTTCCCAACACTGGATACATAGAAACGACGATTTCGCTTACCCTTGCTAGCCGCCTGTCTTAATGCCATGCAATCTCCAATACTTTACTCGGAAACGAAAACATTTTGTAAACACATATGGGGCTGAGGCCAGCCAAAATGGAATAACGGTGAACGAGTAATACTTCATCGTATTACGTCCTCAAGAAAAACCCAAATACTTCTGCTGGTCCTCACAAATATCGATATGGTGATATCCAGACTTTAAATAAAATTTAAACATGTAGCCTCTAGGCTCTACATACTGTATGCTGTGCGCCAATCTTCATAATTGAACAGATTTATGGATAACAAGCCGATTGACGTAACGTAAATCTAAGATTAAACCAAAGAACGCCAAAAAAGCAAAGTGCTCTTTTAAGCGACGTCTTACCTCATAAACGTCACATTTTTTGTTATTTTCACCGAAATATTCATCATTATTGGATTGTTCACTTTCGTTGCTAAATGGGATCTTCTTTTAGGTCTCCCTACAGCTGTGTGGGCATTCACCTCGAGAAGGGAACGGTGGAGGGATATCTGCACGCGAAAGACCCACCGGAAACGGCAACTGCATTATCCCTGGCGCCGAACTATAGCATCGACGTCGTTGGCGTAGTCACCAAGTTACGCCTTTGCTTCGCCAGATCATACCACATGGTCTTACGGTCATCCTCGAAATTACTGGCCAGCTCGTCCAACTCATACTCCTTGACGGTGTCCCAAGCACCGGCTGACTTGTCAGCGAGACGAATCAATTTAATGCGCTTCCGAAATTTAGCAGCTAGAGACTCTAATGTAGGTCTGATCCATCGACTTTCAGTACGCAACGAGAAGTACACAGAGCCGTTTCGAGATCATCTATCACCTCAGAATTAAAGTTGTATTGGTCACGATTGCCAACAAATTTAAACGACACGGTCTCAGTTTTTCTCCATTTGATTGGGGCAACCTTATCTACAAGCTCGACTTGCAGCCGTCCATCTATATATGTGCACAATTTTTTAAAGAAAGCCTCCACAATTCATCAGAAAATTGTTTCTGGGAAGCTGTCAGTCTAGAATCAGTTTGAGAACCTTCCATGATAATTTTAAGATTACAGAGGAAGATGAACATGTAACAGCGCGACCGTTCACCTGCGTGGACTGACGCTGGACGGCCGCGGCCGTTCACCTGCGTGGACTGGCGCTGGATGGCCGCGGCCCTTCACCTGTGTGAACTGGCGCTGGTTGGCCGAGGTAAACTGCTCTAGCCTACTTTTGTACATTCTGTACATTCCTGATGACCAGTACTGAAAACCGCTTAGTAGCATCGCAAAGTGCCTGTACTCAACTTAAACTGGCCAGCGCAGTTAGCATGCATCCCCGCGGACCTGCATCCATGGTACTGCACACAAAAAAGGTCTTGCTGGCCTCGTTAATTTAGTAAAGCTACACTCACGCAACACAGCCAATGAAATGAAAACCACGCCGCCCAAACAGCATTTCAAAACCTGTCCCTTCAGTTACGATAACAAATATATTTATGCTCCATGTAACTAACAAAGGCAGTATCATTTCACAAGAGAACAATTAAGTACAACACCAGGTGTTTGTTTTCATGGGTGAAACAAACGTTGTATAGATAGAGTGGGAAAGTGAAGTAACCAGATGAAGACCATTGCTATGGAGATGCAGCACAAAAGTCAGTCATACATGATAACTAATATAATATGATATCAATACCATTCGACGATTAAAATTGCAATGAAGCATTTATTAATTAATTTTATAGGTGCTTTGCGCTGTATTCAAAACTTTTCACTTTTACGACGGCGGACAGCATTTTGGTGGCAGGAAACCGGGCAGAGGCCGAGGGAAACCCATGACCATCCGCAGGTTGCTGGTAGACCTTCCCACGTACGAGTACACCACTTTTCCACAGTACAAAGTAGGACCTTTATTTGATTGACCAGTGGCGAGTGTCCTGGAGCGCTTACTCTCCCCAAGGGACTACGAACACTGAAAAGTGAAGAAATCTAGAAATTCCTTTCCCAAAGCCGCGTTCGAAACTGGACCTCCTCTTTCCTAGTGATTGAAAGGTAAATGAATATATAAGAGAGATAGATTTATCACTCGTGACTTAGAAACAACAACCATACCACGGAAATTTGAACATATGAACAGATGGTGTAGGAAGATGAAGAATAGCTTACAAAAATTCTCAATTCACAAACACAATACAAAATTCTCAAACTCGTGAATACAGATTGGATGTATAATGTGATCCTAAACAGTTGGAAGTCATCAGTTCCTATTTCCGTACCAAAACCCTGTTAAAAGCTATGAATCATACCTTTGCTCTTACTGCTCTGTATCGCTCACCATATGCGTGTGTAAACTAATAGAAGCTATAGAGTTAAAAAGACTTTCTTTCTCACCAACAAGACCATTTTGAACAGAATACAAAGTTGTGCCAGAAAAGGCGTACTACATACATGTACAACAATCACGTAACTGAAACAGCAAATTGCCACTATTGGCGCACTTACATGAACAGTTAGAATAAAACCCTGACAGGTAAATTGACAAGAGGTCGTATTTCACCTATTACGTGTGACCATTTGCCTACTTTCACAGAGTCGTCGCTGCTCTGATCTTGCTCTCTATGCTGTACGTCCTAATTATAATGTAACCATTGCTAATGTGAAGCTGAAAATTGGTCGGCAGGTAAACCGACTACCTTTATTCATTTTCCAGTCAGGGGATATCTTTGCTCTAACTATAAATCGGATTGTTTGACAAGTTTAATTTACTTTACTTGTGCTTAATGACACGATGTGTACATGCGGTTCACAATGTTTCCATGAAATAGTTTTATTATCATCGTAGCACGGTGGAATATTGGACAGATTTCATTCTTCATCACCCGACATAACACTATCCCTTCCTAGTCCATTGACACCATGCCAAGCAGCCGTGCCAAGCGTCAGGTCAGGGGTACACCACTCGTCACCACCAGACATGACACTATCCCATCCTAGTCCATGGACACCATGCCGAGCGTCAGGTCAGGGGTACACCACTCGATAGCACCTGCAAGGATACTATTCCATCCTACTCCAAGGACACCATGCAGACAAGCCATGCCGAGCGTCAGGTCACGGGTACACCACTCGTCACCACCAGACAAGACACCCTATCCGATCCTACTCCATGGACACCATGCAGACAAGCCATGCCGAGCGTCAGGTCAAGGGTACACCACTGATCATCACCAGACATGACACTCTATCCCATCCTTGTCCATAGACAAGCCGTGCCGAGCGTCAGGTCAAGGATACACCATTCGTCATCACCAAACAAGACACCCTATCCCATTCTTGTCCATGGAGACCAAGCCGACAAGCCTTGCTTAGCGTCAGGTCAAGTGTACACTACTCGTCATCACCCGCAAGGACACCATGCCGACAAGCCGTGCTGAGCGTCAAGGAGACACCACCGATGACCACCAGACAAGACACCCTAACCCATCCTTGTCCATAGACAAGCCGTGCTGAGCGTCAGGTCAAGGAGACACCACTGATCATCACCAGACAAGACACCCTATCCCATTCTTGTTCATAGACAAGCCGTGCTACGCGTCAGGCCAAAAACACACCACTCGTCATCACAACTGCAAGCCACGAGCTTTTACATGTGTTCGGGCTTACAAACTGGTCCAGTAAGTCACAGATAAGAAAAACAAGCACACAAATGATCAGATGACAAGAGTATAAAACGTTTTATTACAGCACTCCATACATACTGGAATCAGTTCATCTCAACAATTGTGTTACAGGGATTGGCCTTGTAATAGAGGTCCAACGTAAGGACAACTTGACTATATACAAACAGCTTGACATGGTGACATCAAGCAACTATATTATAAACATTAAGGTATTTATGCTTATCAAAGTCACTTTTAAATGGACAGCACTAAATTCACTCCTCCAACAAAAACTCTTAAGACAACGTTTATCTTAAGTCTTTTACCTTATCCTTTGATGAGATGAGCATTTGGAAATACCGCCTGCATATCGTGACTGTTTGATTGAAATTTTGATTTAACTACATAAGCAGAATCCCACAAAGAAAAGATGCCACAAAAACTTCAAAATGAAAAGCTGGCGTTATCTTGGATGATCAGAATTCATATGGCGTCGGGACTTTCCTCCACGCCAATGTCAATGACACATACATGTACATGTGTGCACCCACTCTAAATCAACTTTCTAGACCCCATCAACAAGTCGGAAGCTCTACTACCTTTCTCCGTATCTCCTGCTGAAGCTATGCTGTCATGACATAACAGGGGAGTGGTAAAAGACATCTTAATTATTGCAGAATTCACAGCGTATTGACATCCTAGGCAGCTATCGATAGGTGCACACGCACCACTGCATCAGCAGTATTCTGACAACACATTCCACCTATCAGCACAATTCAAACAAACTTGATTCAAATGATGGAACTTTTACAGTTAACTTAGCCGTATATCATAACAAAGTCGAAATTTGAATATTTGTATATACACGTGCACCCAAACTAAACACAAATGTATAGTAGCACAGTAACTTAAGAGCAAAGACTGCGACCCTCTTCCTTGTCTGCCATCTTGTTAATAAGAGTACATTCACCCACTTTCTCTTGTGAGGGCAGTTCCTTGCTACAGCTTCCTGTCGACTCACGTGAGATGGCGGATTTACTTTGGATAAACTACACTACCGTTTTCACCATGACCATTTATCGTTATATATAAGAGCATACCGTGATGTATCAGAGTACACCGTGATGTATCAGAGCACACCGTGGTATATGACATCACACCGTGATGTATCACAACACAACCTGATATATTACAGCATAGTGATATATCAAAGCATACCACAGCCGCTCTCCTCCCTCCTTTAACTTTTTAACAAACAAGAAGAAACAAGGCAGGTAAACAAACAATATGCAATGGATACGGATACGTCTCAATAGGAGATTCCAAACCAATAAGTAGTTTGTTTATCGTCATCTACACACTGTATAGCTTTACTACATGCTGTTGGCTGGAACTTCTGCCACAGTTATCATGAAATCACTAATTAACTTCATCTTGTACCCTGTTGAATTTTGAGCCTATCCAGTCAACAACTGTCACGTTACACTTGCAAGTTTGCAGTTGTATTTCTTAATCAGGAAAAAATGGTCAACTGGAAGATCATGTAATAATTTTTTCTTGCATCATTTGATTGCTTCATTTACAAACCATTCACACGAATACTCACTTCTACAAAGATAGTCACAGAGAAAAAAATAAGCCAATGTATGCTACAGACAGGAACTGAGTACAGGCGATTCCTGACAAGGTATTTCAAGCAGTTCAGAGGTAGAATGTATTCTACGCCAGCTGGTGATACTCTACGGCTGGTCAAAAACCAATAATGGTTTACTGGTTTGATTGGTGTTAATTCGGGGGTTTACCTATGGCACGATCGGTCACATACTGAAAACCTGTCCACACAGCTCACCCAGTCTTGTATTTAGTACGAGCTGACTGCAGACAAAGACCGGAGCCTATGGCTCCTTTTGGAAATAAGCAGTCCATAGCACTGATCACCCAGCGAAGGTTAACTTTTCACAGACATTCATGGCAGTCCATAGCACTGATCACCCAGCGAAGGTTAACTTTTCACAGACATTCATGGCAGTCCATAGCACTGATCACCCAGCGAAGGTTAACTTTTCACAGACATTCATGAGCCTGTCCTAACTAATCCATTATCGCATTTCCTATTACAGCTGAATGCGTGATTAGGCCATACTGGCAATGTCTCAGAGATATTTAACAGCTAAAGGATTAAAGATTTGGCTGTCCAGACAGGTATTGACGTGGACATCAAAAACTGGTCTGATAAACACACTAACATACTTTACACATGCCCATGATTTCTGGCACATTCTTCACACAAATCTTCTCAATGGCAACCATGGGACAGCCTACAAGTCAGTCTCCCCAAACCCTCTCAGTGGCAGAAGCGTGTATTACAGTCTGTCAGTCTCCTCAAACTCCCTCAGTGACAGGGGCGCTTACTGCAGTTCGTCAGTCTCAAACCCCCTCAGTTGGCAAAGATGTCTATTAGTCAAACACTCTCCTCAAATCCTCTCAGTCTCAAAGCCCTCTCAATGGCAGAGGCATCTATTAAAGTCAAATAGTCTCCTCAAACCCTTTCCGTGGCAGACATGTCTACTACAAACAGTCTCAAATCCTCTCAGTGGCTCTCTACTAGTCTCTAAATCTCAAGCCATCTCAGTGGCCGTGGTGTATTAGTCAAACAGTCTCCTCAAACACTCTCAGTGGCAGTGGTGTAGTACAGTCTGTCAGTCTCCTCAACCTCTCTTAGTGGCAGAGGCGCGTATTACAGTCCGTCAGCCTCAAACTCTCTCAGTGGCTGAGGTGTGTATTACAGTTTGCCAGTCCTCCCAAACCCTCTCATGGGCAGAAGCGTGTATTACAGTCTGCCAGTCCCCCCAAACCCTCTCAGTGGCAGAAGCGTGTATTACAGTCAGTCAGTCTCTTACTTCATACATTCATAGGTGAATGTAAAACTACCAGCACTGATAATACCTATAGCATCATGGTGCATTCTATTCCATAAAGAATTATTACAAATAAGCTAGGTCTCAGTTATTATGCAAAATAACCATTTATTTCACATAGAATTCTCTAAATCATAGGGTGTCCACTAAAAAAATGTGAAAAAAAAATTGATAAATTCAGGATGTCAAACAAGGAAGTGAATTGTGTCTGTATGAGACAAATGTACCATATATTTATGGACCATCTGGCTCCATGGTCACCTGGTTCCAGGATCATCTGACTGCTGGATCACCTGGCTCCAGGGCCATCTGGCTCCAGGATCACCTGGCTCCAGGACCATATGGCTTCAGGATGTGGTATTATTCCTGAACCAAGATCTGAACTTAAAACATTTTCACTATGAGCATTGTAAGTAAAAAATACTCAGAGCACTAATCTATTTTGAAGTTAAAACTTAATTTGACTAAGACAGCTTTGTGATATTGAGGCCTGTCAAACTAACAGGGTTCAAGCATACAAGACTTGTTCCCTGTTAGACCCATGTACTGAACTGACATCAGTAAAGTACTCTTGACCTGTAAAATTCTGCTGGGGAGTTCCATTTCAAATGCTAGCTAAAATTAAGTATAGGAGAGAAACAGAGGAAAGGTACACACGTTAAGATCACAGATAGGTCCCACTGACATGATTGGAGGATGCTCGTTTATTTATTTTATCGATTGTTGTTATATGCTGCAAACCCAAAAATATATCCTTTATAGGAAGGATGACAGCACTATGGTGGGAGGATGCTCCTTAATGAGATACTGCTAACATTACGTAGTGACACTCAACAGCAACACCAAGCTGGAAGGTTAGGAACTGGCGCTGCTTTCCCTTGGTCTCGGCTGTTCTGCTTGTTTTCTTGCTTTCTTTTTTGTTATTCTCTTTTTTTTTTTATTGACAGATAAAAATGAAATATATTAATCAAGCTAAGGAAGGATGTTGGAGTTCTGGTAAAACATTTAACTGAGGGTTAATCAAGATAAACAACAAAAAGCACTCACTTTTAACTCCGGCATATGCTCATTTCCTCTATCTGAATAGTGGTGTGCACATGCTCCCTCCCCCCCCCCCTACCAGTCACAGGGGAATTCATACAACACTGTGCAGTATGTGCATTAACCTAGATCACTAGAGCTGCCAAGGAAGAAAAAAAAACAAAAAACATACAGTATGACCTAATGATCATACGTAGGACAAATCATGAGCATCGAGAGAACAGAAGAAACCTTGGACAGGTCATACAGAATCAGAACTACATACAGCACCTGATTTCACAGTGCGGCTTTCAAATGAGTTCCCTCTAGCTCGAGATATGGTGCTGTGGCCACAGGCCTGCTCAGTATTCTGTCCTTCCTGTGAGAAATGGTGCCATGGCACAGACCTACCCTGTCAGTCCCACAGAGGACACAACCGCTGCCTGTCCATCTAGGCCTGCTGTCACATGTCCAGCTTTTAACATAGTTGCTTCACCTCAGTCTACAGGGTTACCTCCCTTCTTCCTCTGCTCTCCAGGCCCTTGATAGTTTTCGAACACAACTGCCCAATTCTTCCTAGACACTGTCACACAGCCCTAACCTAATTCCATGAGTTTCAGCACGCAGCACCGTTCTCCACGATAGCGTCTGTTTTTGAGGCAGCAGGCAACTGAAAAGCTGTTGCATAGGGGAAATAGGCGTGGCACTGTGCCTGGTAGTCCTCAGCTGCCTTCTCACATTTGCCAAACTGTCCCTCACATAGCAGTTCCAACACATCTATACAATTCTGTAACACAGGCACAAACTCAGCATTACAACTCAGCATTCATACCAACAACTCACATACAAACGTCAGAATAGAAATTCAGATCAGAATGTTTAAGAATCATTGGTTAAAATGGGGAAAAAAAAGTTTAGCAATGTATTTAGGCCTATTACACAATGAAAAGACAATTGGATAATCCAAAACTACAGTATAGTTTTACTAAACAATATTCAATTGTTTTTATCATCAACTTTATTTATTTGATTGGTGTTTTAAGCCGTAATGTAAACAATCAACGATGGAGAATCCATACCTGTATTGTAACTCCCTCATATTCATGTGATAACCTAGTTGCCATGGAGATAGCTTTATCCTGAGTGCAGTGGTCCAGTTCGTACATCATACGTGCCCCTTTAAAAAATGAAACAACGGCTTCATGAGACCAGTCCATCACAAAGACAAGAAAGTCGAAATGACAAGTTTTAACAGAGTGAAAAAGAGAAAGTGACACAGCTTTTAGGAGTTTTCTGGCAAGCTTGGTAGTCACCAGAAATAATATCAAGAATCAGAAAATGGCAACTTTCATCCAGGTCCATGTAGCAAGCCACTGTAATCCTTCAACCGTTTCACATATTGTAAGATGATTTCCCAGGTGGGAGTACCTCTGAAACTGATCAAGCTTACCAATACAACCTTATCTGTCATATGCAAAAAGGTTAAGGAATAAGGGTAGTTGTATCACACACATGTACATGTAAGTACGGGTGATGATTAGGTACAGGAGACGATTAGGTACAGGAGACGATTAGGTACAGGAGATGATTAGGTACAGGTGACGATTAGGTACAGGAGACGATTAGGTACAGGAGACGATTAGATACAGGTGACGATTAGGTACAGGAGATGATTAGGTACAGGAGATGATTAGGTACAGGAGACGATTAGATACAGGTGACGATTAGATACAGGTTACGATTAGGTACAGGAGACGATTAGGTACAGGAGACGATTAGGTACGGGTGACGATTAGGTACGGGTGACGATTAGGTACGGGTGACGATTAGGTACGGGTGATGATTAGGTACAGGAGATGATTAGGTACAGGAGACGATTAGGTACAGGAGACGATTAGGTACAGGTGATGATTAGGTACAGGAGATGATTAGGTACAGGAGACGATTAGGTACAGGAGAGGATTAGGTACAGGAGAGGATTAGGTACAGGTGACGATTAGGTACAGGTGACGATTAGGTACAGGTGACGATTAGATACAGGTGAGGATTAGGTACAGGAGATGATTAGGTACGGGTGATGATTAGGTACGGGTGATGATTAGGTACAGGAGATGATTAGGTACAGGAGATGATTAGGTACAGGTGATGATTAGGTACAGGTGATGATTAGGTACAGGAGACGATTAGGTACAGGAGACGATTAGGTACAGGAGATGATTAGGTACAGGTGACGATTAGGTACAGGAGATGATTAGGTACAGGAGACGATTAGGTACAGGAGATGATTAGGTACAGGTGACGATTAGGTACAGGAGATGATTAGGTACAGGAGACGATTAGGTATAGATGATGATTAGGTACAGATGATGATTAGGTACAGGAGACGATTAGGTACAGGTGACGATTAGATACAGGTGATGATTAGGTACAGGAGATGATTAGGTACAGGAGACGATTAGGTACAGGTGACGATTAGATACGGGTGAAGATTAGGTACAGGAGATGATTAGGTACAGGAGATGATTAACGACAGGAGACGATTACGTACAGGAGACGATTACGTACAGGTGACGATTAGATACAGGTGACGATTAGGTACAGATGATGATTAGGTACAGGTGACGATTAGATACAGGTGATGATTAGGTACAGGAGATGATTAGGTACAGGAGACGATTAGGTACAGGTGACGATTAGATACAGGTGACGATTAGATACAGGTGATGATTAGGTACAGGAGATGATTAACGACAGGAGACGATTAGGTACGGGTGATGATTAGGTACAGGTGACGATTAGATACAGGAGACGATTAGATACAGGTGACGATTAGGTACAGGTGACGATTAGATACAGGAGATGATTAGGTACAGGAGATGATTAGGTACAGGAGACGATTAGGTACAGGTGATGATTAGGTACAGGTGATGATTAGGTACAGGAGGTGATTAGGTACAGGAGATGATTAGGCACAGGTGACGATTAGACACAGGAGATGATTAGGTACAGGAGATGATTAGGTACAGGTGACGATTAGATACAGGTGATGATTAGGTACAGGAGATGATTAGGTACAGGAGATGATTAGGAACAGGAGACGATTAGGTACAGGTGACGATTAGGTACAGGAGACGATAAGGTACAGGAGACGATTAGGTACAGGTCATGATTAGATACAGGAGATGATTAGGTACAGGAGATGATTAGGTACAGGTGACGATTAGGTACAGGAGACGATTAGGTACAGGTGACGATTAGATACAGGTGATGATTAGGTATAGGAGATGATTAGGTACAGGAGACGATTAGGTACAGGAAATGATTAGGTACAGGAGATGATTAGGTACAGGAGATGATTAGGTAGGGGTGATGATTAGGTACATGTGATGATTAGGTACAGGTCACGATTAGATACAGGTGATGATTAGGTACAGGAGATGATTAACGACAGGAGACGATTAGATACAGGTGATGATTAGGTACAGGAGATGATTAACGACAGGAGACGATTAGATACAGGTGATGATTAGGTACGGGTGATGATTAGGTACAGGAGATGATTAGGTACAGGAGATGATTAGTTACAGGTGAGGATTAGATACAGATACAGGTGATGATTAGGTACAGGTGACGATTAGGTACAGGAGATGATTAGGTACAGGAGATGATTAGGTACGGGTGATGATTAGGTACAGGAGATGATTAGGTACAGGAGACGATTAGGTACAGGTGACGATTAGATACAGGTGATGATTAGGTACAGGAGATGATTAGGTACAGGAGATGATTAACGACAGGAGATGATTAACGACAGGAGACGATTAGGTACAGGAGACGATTAGACACAGGTGACGATTAGATACAGGTGACGATTAGATACAGGAGATGATTAGGTACAGGAGATGATTAGGTACAGGAGACGATTAGGTACGGGTGATGATTAGGTACATGAGACGATTAGGTACAGGAGATGATTAGGTACAGGAGATGATTAACGACAGGAGACGATTAGGTACAGGTGACGATTAGATACAGGTGACGATTAGATACAGGTGACGATTAGATACAGGAGATGATTAGGTACAGGAGACGATTAGGTACGGGTGACGATTAGGTACATATGAGGATTAGGTACAGGAGACGATTAGGTACAGGAGACGATTAGATACAGGTGACGATTAGGTACAGGTGATGATTAGGTACAGGAGATGATTAGGTACAGGAGATGATTAGGTACAGGAGACGATTAGATACAGGTGACGATTAGGTACAGGTGACGATTAGGTACAGGAGACGATTAGATACAGGTGAGGATTAGGTACAGGAGATGATTCGGTACGGGTGATGATTAGGTACGGGTGATGATTAGGTACAGGAGATGATTAGGTACAGGAGATGATTAGGTACAGGTGATGATTAGGTACAGGTGATGATTAGGTACAGGAGACGATTAGGTACAGGAGATGATTAGGTACAGGTGACGATTAGGTACAGGAGATGATTAGGTACAGGAGACGATTAGGTACAGGAGATGATTAGGTACAGGTGACGATTAGGTACAGGAGATGATTAGGTACAGGAGACGATTAGGTATAGATGATGATTAGGTACAGATGATGATTAGGTACAGGAGACGATTAGGTACAGGTGACGATTAGATACAGGTGATGATTAGGTACAGGAGATGATTAGGTACAGGAGACGATTAGGTACAGGTGACGATTAGATACGGGTGAAGATTAGGTACAGGAGATGATTAGGTACAGGTGATGATTAGGTACAGGAGATGATTAACGACAGGAGACGATTACGTACAGGTGACGATTAGATACAGGTGACGATTAGGTACAGATGTTGATTAGGTACAGGTGACGATTAGATACAGGTGATGATTAGGTACAGGAGATGATTAGGTACAGGAGATGATTAGGAACAGGAGACGATTAGGTACAGGTGACGATTAGGTACAGGAGACGATAAGGTACAGGAGACGATTAGGTACAGGTCATGATTAGATACAGGAGATGATTAGGTACAGGAGATGATTAGGTACAGGTGACGATTAGGTACAGGAGACGATTAGGTACAGGTGACGATTAGATACAGGTGATGATTAGGTATAGGAGATGATTAGGTACAGGAGACGATTAGGTACAGGAAATGATTAGGTACAGGAGATGATTAGGTACAGGAGATGATTAGGTAGGGGTGATGATTAGGTACATGTGATGATTAGGTACAGGTGACGATTAGATACAGGTGATGATTAGGTACAGGAGATGATTAACGACAGGAGACGATTAGATACAGGTGATGATTAGGTACAGGAGATGATTAACGACAGGAGACGATTAGATACAGGTGATGATTAGGTACGGGTGATGATTAGGTACAGGAGATGATTAGGTACAGGAGATGATTAGTTACAGGTGATGATTAGATACAGATACAGGTGATGATTAGGTACAGGTGACGATTAGGTACAGGAGATGATTAGGTACAGGAGATGATTAGGTACGGGTGATGATTAGGTACAGGAGATGATTAGGTACAGGAGACGATTAGATACAGGTGATGATTAGGTACAGGAGATGATTAGGTACAGGAGATGATTAACGACAGGAGATGATTAACGACAGGAGACGATTAGGTACAGGAGACGATTAGATACAGGTGACGATTAGATACAGGTGACGATTAGATACAGGAGATGATTAGGTACAGGAGATGATTAGGTACAGGAGACGATTAGGTACGGGTGATGATTAGGTACATGAGACGATTAGGTACAGGAGATGATTAGGTACAGGAGATGATTAACGACAGGAGACGATTAGGTACAGGTGACGATTAGATACAGGTGACGATTAGATACAGGTGACGATTAGATACAGGAGATGATTAGGTACAGGAGACGATTAGGTACGGGTGACGATTAGGTACATATGAGGATTAGGTACAGGAGACGATTAGGTACAGGAGACGATTAGATACAGGTGATGATTAGATACAGGAGATGATTAGGTACAGGAGATGATTAGGTACAGGAGACGATTAGGTACAGGTGACGATTAGGTACAGGTGACGATTAGGTACAGGAGACGATTAGGTACAGGTGACGATTAGGTACAGGTGACGATTAGGTACAGGTGACGATTAGGTACAGGAGACGATTAGGTACAGGAGACGATTAGGTACAGGTGATGATTAGGTACAGGAGGTGATTAGGTACAGGAGATGATTAGGTACAGGTGACGATTAGGTACAGGTGATGATTAGGTACAGGAGATGATTAGGTACAGGAGATGATTAGGAACAGGAGACGATTAGGTACAGGTGACGATTAGGTACAGGAGACGATAAGGTACAGGAGACGATTAGGTACAGGTCATGATTAGGTACAGGTCATGATTAGATACAGGAGATGATTAGGTACAGGTGACGATTAGGTACAGGAGACGATTAGGTACAGGTGACGATTAGGTACAGGTGATGATTAGGTACAGGAGATGATTAGGTACAGGAGACGATTAGGTACAGGAGACGATTAGGTACAGGAGATGATTAGGTACAGGAGATGATTAGGTACAGGAGATGATTAGGTAGGGGTGATGATTAGGTACATGTGATGATTAGGTACAGGTGACGATTAGATACAGGTGATGATTAGGTACAGGAGATGATTAACGACAGGAGACGATTAGATACAGGTGATGATTAGGTACGGGTGATGATTAGGTACAGGAGATGATTAGGTACAGGAGATGATTAGTTACAGGTGACGATTAGATACAGATACAGGTGATGATTAGGTACAGGTGACGATTAGGTACAGGAGATGATTAGGTACAGGAGATGATTAGGTACGGGTGATGATTAGGTACAGGAGATGATTAGGTACAGGAGACGATTAGGTACAGGTGATGATTAGGTACAGGAGGTGATTAGGTACAGGAGATGATTAGGCACAGGTGACGATTAGACACAGGAGATGATTAGGTACAGGAGATGATTAGGTACAGGTGACGATTAGATACAGGTGATGATTAGGTACAGGAGATGATTAGGTACAGGAGATGATTAGGAACAGGAGACGATTAGGTACAGGTGACGATTAGGTACAGGAGACGATAAGGTACAGGAGACGATTAGGTACAGGTCATGATTAGATACAGGAGATGATTAGGTACAGGAGATGATTAGGTACAGGTGACGATTAGGTACAGGAGACGATTAGGTACAGGTGACGATTAGATACAGGTGATGATTAGGTATAGGAGATGATTAGGTACAGGAGACGATTAGGTACAGGAAATGATTAGGTACAGGAGATGATTAGGTACAGGAGATGATTAGGTAGGGGTGATGATTAGGTACATGTGATGATTAGGTACAGGTGACGATTAGATACAGGTGATGATTAGGTACAGGAGATGATTAACGACAGGAGACTATTAGATACAGGTGATGATTAGGTACAGGAGATGATTAACGACAGGAGACGATTAGATACAGGTGATGATTAGGTACGGGTGATGATTAGGTACAGGAGATGATTAGGTACAGGAGATGATTAGTTACAGGTGACGATTAGATACAGATACAGGTGATGATTAGGTACAGGTGACGATTAGGTACAGGAGATGATTAGGTACAGGAGATGATTAGGTACGGGTGATGATTAGGTACAGGAGATGATTAGGTACAGGAGACGATTAGGTACAGGTGACGATTAGATACAGGTGATGATTAGGTACAGGAGATGATTAGGTACAGGAGATGATTAACGACAGGAGATGATTAACGACAGGAGACGATTAGGTACAGGAGACGATTAGATACAGGTGACGATTAGATACAGGTGACGATTAGATACAGGAGATGATTAGGTACAGGAGATGATTAGGTACAGGAGACGATTAGGTACGGGTGATGATTAGGTACATGAGACGATTAGGTACAGGAGATGATTAGGTACAGGAGATGATTAACGACAGGAGACGATTAGGTACAGGTGACGATTAGATACAGGTGACGATTAGATACAGGAGATGATTAGGTACAGGAGACGATTAGGTACGGGTGACGATTAGGTACATATGAGGATTAGGTACAGGAGACGATTAGGTACAGGAGACGATTAGATACAGGTGATGATTAGGTACAGGAGATGATTAGGTACAGGAGATGATTAGGAACAGGAGACGATTAGGTACAGGTGACGATTAGGTACAGGAGACGATAAGGTACAGGAGACGATTAGGTACAGGTCATGATTAGATACAGGAGATGATTAGGTACAGGAGATGATTAGGTACAGGTGACGATTAGTTACAGGAGACGATTAGGTACAGGTGACGATTAGGTACAGGTGATGATTAGGTACAGGAGATGATTAGGTACAGGAGATGATTAGGTACAGGAGACGATTAGGTACAGGAGATGATTAGGTACAGGAGATGATTAGGTACAGGAGATGATTAGGTAGGGGTGATGATTAGGTACATGTGATGATTAGGTACAGGTGACGATTAGATACAGGTGATGATTAGGTACAGGAGATGATTAACGACAGGAGACGATTAGATACAGGTGATGATTAGGTACGGGTGATGATTAGGTACAGGAGATGATTAGGTACAGGAGATGATTAGTTACAGGTGACGATTAGATACAGATACAGGTGATGATTAGGTACAGGTGACGATTAGGTACAGGAGATGATTAGGTACAGGAGATGATTAGGTACGGGTGATGATTAGGTACAGGAGATGATTAGGTACAGGAGACGATTAGGTACAGGTGACGATTAGATACAGGTGATGATTAGGTACAGGAGATGATTAGGTACAGGAGATGATTAACGACAGGAGATGATTAACGACAGGAGACGATTAGGTACAGGAGACGATTAGATACAGGTGACGGTTAGATACAGGTGACGATTAGATACAGGAGAGGATTAGGTACAGGAGATGATTAGGTACAGGAGACGATTAGGTACGGGTGATGATTAGGTACATGAGACGATTAGGTACAGGAGATGATTAGGTACAGGAGATGATTAACGACAGGAGACGATTAGGTACAGGTGACGATTAGATACAGGTGACGATTAGATACAGGTGACGATTAGATACAGGAGATGATTAGGTACAGGAGACGATTAGGTACGGGTGACGATTAGGTACATGTGAGGATTAGGTACAGGAGACGATTAGATACAGGAGACGATTAGATACAGGAGATGATTAGGTACAGGAGATGATTAGGTACAGGAGACGATTAGGTACAGGTGACGATTAGGTACAGGTGACGATTAGGTACAGGAGACGATTAGGTACAGGTGACGATTAGGTACAGGTGACGATTAGGTACAGGAGACGATTAGGTACAGGAGACGATTAGGTACAGGTGACGATTAGATACAGGAGAGGATTAGGTACAGGAGACGATTAGGTACGGGTGACGATTAGGTACATGTGAGGATTAGGTACAGGAGACGATTAGGTACAGGAGACGATTAGATACAGGCGATGATTAGATACAGGAGATGATTAGGTACAGGAGATGATTAGGTACAGGAGACGATTAGGTACAGGTGACGATTAGGTACAGGTGACGATTAGGTACAGGTGACGATTAGATACAGGTGACGATTAGGTACAGGAGACGATTAGGTACAGGAGACGATTAGGTACAGGTGACGATTAGGTACAGGTGACGATTAGGTACAGGAGATGATTAGGTACAGGAGATGATTAACGACAGGAGATGATTAACGACAGGAGACGATTAGATACAGGTGATGATTAGGTACAGGTGATGATTAGGTACAGGTGATGATTAGGTACAGGAGATGATTAGGTACAGGAGATGATTAGGTACAGGTGACGATTAGATACAGGTGACGATTAGATACAGGTGACGATTAGGTACAGATGATGATTAGGTACAGATGATGATTAGGTATAGGTAATGATTAGGTACAGGAGATGATTAAGTACAGGAGATGATTAGGTACAGGAAACGATTGGGAACAGGAGACGATTAGGTACAGGTGATGATTAGGTACAGGAGGTGATTAGGTACAGGAGATGATTAGGTACAGGTGATGATTAGGTACAGGTGATGATTAGGTACAGGTGATGATTAGGTACAGGTGACGACTGGGTACAGGAGATGATTAGGTACAGGTGGTGATTAGGTACAGGAGGTGATTAGGTACAGGAGATTATTAGGTACAGCAGATGATTAGGTGCAGGTGATGATTAGGTACAGGAGGTGATCAGGTACAGGAGATGATTAGGTACAGGTGACGATTGGGTACAGGAGATGATTAGGTACAGGAGATAATTAGCCCTTCAAGATTATTAATGTTTCCTGAAAAGTCAATGTCACACCTGCAACTCTGTGAGGAAGGGACTTTGCATTTCTCTCCAAGAATTCCTCATTTAATGTCTGATTGTTCCTGTTTCCATACAAGGATGCCATTTCTGTGTTCAATACTGATAACACCGTTTCTGACAGCTCACTCTTACGTCTGGATACTGAAGAAAAGAAATTCTCATTAAACATCTGTAATTAACAACTCAGCAGCACTCTGTGATGACATAGCTGCAACTGGACATCATGCTATCACGTTCTTTATTACAGGTAACATGAAATCCTACGTAAACACCTTGCGTGATTTTCCTTATGTCCACAAAATTACAATTAGGCCTTGTTATTCAGCGAGATAAATCCCCATAAATTACAGAGATTAGCAAACAACAGAACGATGGCATATCATTATCCTTAGTGACATGGTACATTGTACAGAAATACAAAAACAAGTCACAATATTACACCGAAACAATTAAACATGTGCTGAACTTACCTTCCTGTCTAAATCGTAACCTACACAGGTGAAAGGCTGGATTGTCAGGGTCAACCCGATGCCCACGCTTTATACACTGCAACATCAACAGTAATTTGCCTACAAGGCAAACAATGAGTAAAGTTGAAAAATATCCTCTGTACCATGTAGACTACTGATCATTTAATAGTTGTTCAACACACCATCAATTAATTGTTCACTGAAACAGTGTCTGATTTTAGGGGTGGAAGAAACTGCAGTGGCCACAATAAACCACAAACCATGAGCAGGTTTCTGGTGCTCTTTGTGTGTGTGACATTGGAGGAAAGACAGCCTGATGCAAAATAACAGAAAAGAGCACCTCTGACCACATAATGCCACCCTGACCAACACAACAATGGACTCAGATCAAAAACCCAGCTTGCGCGGCAGTGTGACCGAAAACTACTTGCCTTAGCCACTCTTCCACAACTTACTGCCCGCATACAGTAAGGAGCTAACATTCCCACACAAATGTACTGTACATCATGATCATCTGGTACACAGCATAGAAAGCATTAAATTGTCCTCAGATCAGATATGATTATGAACGTTTTAATAAAAATCTTGGAGATGTTGAGCCATAAACCTTGGTTTTCTAATTTCATGTATGCTGAGTATCCACGAAATTTCAACAGAAATAAAAATCTGCTTGATTTTCATCCAACCTTTTCTTGAGTAGATCTCGTAGGCTTGGACATGGGTGTCTATGATGTCAGATGCTAACAGTTGTAGTGGGCGTAGAAATCTTATGGCCTGTTCCAATGGATCACTGACCTAGATTGAACATCAAAGTGAACAATACATGACCACAACAAAACTTGTACACAAACATTCTCTCTGTGGTCAAAGCCATTCACTACATGACCACAACAACGCTTCCACACAAACATTCTCTCTCTGGTCAATGCCATTCACTACATGACCACAACAACGCTTCCACACAAACATTCTCTCTCTGGTCAAAGCCATTCACTACATGACCACAACAACGCTTCCACACAAACATTCTCTCTCTGGTCAATGCCATTCACTACATGACAACAAAAACCCTTGTACACTAACACTCTCTCTGTGGTCAACACCATTCACTACATGACCACAACAACGCTTCCACACAAACATTCTCTCTCTGGTCAAAGCCATTCACTACATGACCACAACAACGCTTCCACACAAACATTCTCTCTCTGGTCAAAGCCATTCACTACATGACAACAAAAACCCTTGTAGACTAACACTCTCTCTGTGGTCAACACCATTCACTACATGACCACAACAACGCTTCCACACAAACATTCTCTCTCTGGTCAAAGCCATTCACTACATGACCACAACAACGCTTCCACACAAACATTCTCTCTCTGGTCAAAGCCATTCACTACATGACCACAACAACGCTTGCACACAAACATTCTCCCTTTGGGCAATGCCATCAACTACATAATGAGAACAGTACACTACTATCTATCAGGGTTCGTACAGGTATATGAAAATGAGTTTTCCAGGAGTTCTTTGTCCTTTCCAAGGCTAGTTTCATGGTGCAAATTATAAATTATATTTTAAGACTGAACAATAGATGCTTTAATTTGCATGCATGTATATTGAATAGTATGCTTGCTTTTGCAAGAAATATCTACCCTTCACCTCTGTAATGTGACACATTCTTTCACCCGGCAGTTAAAAAAAAAAAAATTAACGCCATATATCATTATGCAGGGCTTCCTCTGGGTCAGTATTTTTTTTTACCCAATCACTTTAGCTACTCATCAGATTCTGTAGTAAATACTATTTTTCTTTAGCCATACTTCCTTAGGGGCAATGACTCTTGTAGGTCTCCTTATGTAATTTGTTTTTATCTGCCTTGGTGTAGCTGCTAGAATCAGTTTGGTCTCTTCCAGCTATATCTGGAGTTTATCAAACGTCACATTTAGAACAATTGCCCTCAAAATAATGGACCAATGCTTGGTCCCATGTGTTTGTTTTATGAAAAAGAAAATCCATCCTTTTTTCAACCTATCTGTAGGATCCTAGTAATATGTAATTTCCTCTATCAGAATAATTTGTTACGAAATTCATTCGTAAATTCAGTTTATCTAACAAGATTACATTGGAGTAACACAGTCTGACCGGAAAAAACTAGACAGCGTACACATTTATATAACGGCACATATTCTGAAACATTTAATTTACTTTGGATCAAAAAAAAGTTTATTAAGTGGAAAAGTTAAAATGTTCATGGGAGGTAACTCTACCTTGATTTATTTCCCTTGATAATTTTTTTTTCTTATATTTTTTTTTTTTTTTACAATTGGCGATGAAAGGCATCCCTGAAAAAGTCATGACTCTCATTCGTTATTTAACTACAATGATTTCAAGCGTTATTTAATGTAAGTCAACTTGCAACAATGCTGAGCCCCCTTTGTAGATTCCTGTCAAGTAATCGCCATAAAACTGTGTTGTTTTGCCAAGATGAGGCTGTTTGAAATGAAAGTAAGTGCATTATTTTCATTAGAAAAATTGCGAAAATCTGCTAAAAAACCCAGAAAGCTCTATTTTGTATAATGTTTGTATTTTTTCTTAAGCAAATAACTTTGTTGCCAAAAACATTCACATTTTTTCAAATTTTATCGCCATTTCAAAAAATTGTTCTAAATTTGCAACAATGGCGGGTGCCAGCGGAAGCCTTGATTATGGCAGAATTATCAGCGAGCTCCCGATATACAGACTCGGCGGTCAGCAGACAATATTTAAGTTCAGGACAAACTAAGATTTTCACGAGTTTCCAGGAGTATGTCTTTTTTAAGGACTTTCAAGTACTTGAAGATGAAGTTGTATTTTTCAAAGAGTTTCAAGAACTGTGCCCATCCTGTCTATACTCTGATATCATACAGTTTAAAAGTTAAGACAGCCAAACATTTTCATCCACTGTTAAAACTTGACATCACTGACATACATCAAATGTCTTCATAGTCACTTCAACCTTTAACCAGATACCCAAGTTAAATTTACTACTCTACATAACTGAATACCTCCCTTAAACTCTCCTTGATACAGAGCTCACATGCAGCTTACCCTGGCCAGTTTGTCGGGTATCAACTCCTCTTCCTTTGGACCATCCATTTCCCCGTCCTGCCCCTTGGCTTTACTTTGAGCTTCTTTCTTCTCTAACTCAGCCTTCTGCTTCTCCCGTTCCATCTCCGCCTTTTTCTGAGCTTTCCTTTGCTTATTTCTCATCTTTTTTAATTCACTAGGTGTTAAATTTGCTGTGAACAAGACAGGAACAACCCAGTCAATTTTCAGCTACAGCCATGCTAGAGACAAACAAAACAAAAAACTCATCGTGTCATGCCTTCTGAATTCTCTCATGTTCTGACAAAATAAGTTAATATTATATCTGAACTGAAATGTACCAATAGTACAAAGGTCCAAAATGGGTTCCCTGGAGGGCTATTTATGCCCAATCAGAAATAATCATTTTCTCCTGAAAACGAAAGACTTACCTGTTTCAGCATCTTTACTTTGTTCACTTTCTGTCAGGGGATGGTCATGTAAATGTAAGTAAATCTGCAGGAGAAAGCAAACATAATGAAAGGCAATTATCGTACAAACCTAAGTTCAAAAACAGATTTTAATGGATGGTACAAGTAGCAGGCAGAATAACTTCCAGATCCCCCAGAATAATTTCCAGGTCCCCCAAACAGCTCTCAGGTCCCCCAAAACAGCTCCCAGGTCCCCCACAACAGCTACCAGATCTACAAGATCCCCCAGAATAGCTACCAGATATCCCAGAATAGCTCCCAGACCCCCCTCAAAACAGCTCCAAGATCCCCCAGAATAATTTCTATATCCCCTAGAACAGTTCCCAGGTCCCCCAAAACAGCTCCCAGATTCCCCAGAACAGCTACCAGATCTACAAAATCCCCCAGAATAGCTACCAGATATCCCAGAATAGCTCCCAGATCCCCCTCAAAACAGCTCCAAGGTCCCCCAGAATAATTTCTATATCCCCTAGAACAGCTCCCAGGTCCGCCAAAACAGCTCCCAGATTCCCCAGAACAGCTACCAGATCTACAAGATCCCCCAGAATAGCTACCAGATATCCCAGAATAGCTACCTGATCCCCCAAGAAAAGATACCAGATCCCCCTAGAACACCTCTAAGATCCCCCAGCACAGCTCCCAGATCCCCCGGAACAGCTACCAGATCTACAAGATCCCCCAGAATAGCTGCCAGATGTCCCAAAATAGCTACCTGATCCCCCAAGAAAAGATACCAGATCCCCCACAATAGCTTCCAGATCCCCCACAATAGCTACCAGATATCCCAAAATAGCTCCCAGATCATCCAAAACAGCTACCAGATCTACCAGAACAGCTTTCAGATATCCCAGAATAACTCCCAGATCCACTGGAACAGCTGCCAGATCTACCAGACCCCCCAACATAGCTCCCAGATCCCCCGAACTAGCTACCAGATATCCCAGAATAAACAGCTTCCAAATCCACCAGAACAGCTTTCAGATATCCATAAATAGCTACTAGATTCCCGAGAATAGCTGCCAGATTCCCGGAACAGCTCCCAGATTCCACAGAATAGCTACCAAATCAACCAAGAAGAACTACCAGATATCCCAGAATAGCAACCAGACCCCCAGAACAGCAACCCCTCCTTCAACCCCACCCCGGAATAGCCGCCAGGTCCTCCAGAACAGCTGCCAGGTCCCCCAGAATGGCTTCCAGACCCGCCACAAAAGCAACCAGACCCCTCAGAACATCAACCAGGTCCCCACAGAAACAGCTTCCAGAGAATAGCAACCGGACCCCCCAAAATAACAACCAGACGCCTCCCCCCCACCCCACCCCCACCCCCAGAATACCAGTCCCAGCCAAAGTACACTTCATGTAGGGTTACTACCAAAGAACCATTACACATGTACATGCTGGTGAATAATATTACAAGACTGACAGTTGGTAAACCTACGCTTGAAGATTTGGCAGCAAGGCTAGCAAAGAGCTCACCTGTAGGAGACAGATAAATGCAAAACTTCAGCTCAATAAATATACATACAGCACTGAGGTTGTAAATTTACTAATTTACAGCAAATAATATACACACAGAGCATCAGTGATGGAACATCCCCCTCCTGTCACTGGTTTATATGAATGTAAAACTCCAGGTCGAAACATGGAGTACTTTTTGAGACACCATCACTGACATTCTGTTAAACATTCTGATTCTCCTACGCAATGCGCAATGTCAGGAATTCAGGAATTCAGTAATTTACAGTGTTTAACATGTACACACCGACTCAATGATAGAATAACCCCCTTGTGTTACTGTGCTCTACATATGTGCAAACGCTGATCTCAATACCTGCAGTACTTTTTAAGATACCACCCCAAACATTTTGTTCAACATTGCGTGCCCTGTTACTAGATGCCCATGCTCAGGGTCCGACATACATGTAAGCACAAGTACAAGCAAGCTGAAAATGGTCGCTTTTTAAACTTCATGTGGGGTACTTTATCCATGCATATATACATTTGCTTCAGGATTGTCTCGTTACATCCCAGAAGAATGACGGCTCACCTCGATTGCGATTTTGGCAGCTTTTTGATAGAATGGGTGTCTCCTGAGGACATCCTCCAGCCTTAGCAAGCCTATGTATGCCCGCAGTGTCATCTTCCTCATACAGTATGTATGGAAGTCAAACTGATCTTCTATGATCTCTGTAAAATGCTGAAACAGCAAAATGTACGCCATGCTGAAAACAGTTACCAGACCCCAAGTTCCGACGTTTTACAAGGGCCCTGCCCCTGAATATCTGTGCAATGCCCCTTTGAATGCCCAACAAATTCCATGCTGTCCCTGTTAACAAACCCAACCCCCTTTTAGCACTAACCCAACCGTCCCAGCATGAAACCAACAACAGCAATGTGTTTTTACATGGGAGATCATCTTGCCCCAGTCAAATGGTTTCTTGAATGTTGAAGTGGACAATGACTGTTTGCACACAGAAGAAAACAATCCCACTCTATTATTGACATGGATTAATCTGTTGTAAAACTTGATGCAGCGACTGTATTTACAACAGTACTACTTGCCTGTGAACTTCACCTAATAAAATTTCAGAAATTTAATAAAATGCATATAGTATGCTGCATTACAAAATTTTGTAATATAAAGACAAAGATTTTGAAAATAAGACAAGCTCTACAAAATTGGTTCATAAGGTGAAATTTGTCAAATTCTACAAATGGTGTGAAATGGCATTTCCCTAGTTTCATTCCATTTTCAGTCAATATTGTAAACAGTATTGAGTGAAGACAGCTATTACCTTATGTACAGTTTATAATTATTAAAACACCTTAGAGTTTGACATTATTTACTGAGCTGGATGAGGGTAAGTCAAATAATCCTGAGTATAGGGTAAAAAACACCAATAAGATATTTAAGACATATTAACATGACAATGGTACAATTTCAAATCCTAGTCCATAATCAAACCTGTGATTGATATAGGGAGCATACATACTATGAAAAACTTACCCTATCTATTTCTAGACACTTTTTCAATGCCTCTCCCCACTTTCCTAACCTTTGGTTTGCAGCAGCACATTCAGTTTGAAACCACATGCATTGCATTTCATTCAGGTTCTCAACTGCTGATACCCCTTCCTGCAAAAACAAGTTTTATAGAGTATTTCTCATCACCTGTGGGATATTTTCAATGTCCAACTATGTTTTTGTTTGAAGTTAACAATGTTAGACATTCGCTCCAAGTATTTCTTATGGAAACAGTGTATTTGCATAGTGAACATTTCAAGTATGACTCTCCAAACATGCCAAACTACATGCACATATACACTGTATGCTGGACAACGTTCAGCTTCCAGCACCTACATTCCCACAAGCCTAGATCCCATACTCAGTATCTCACTAAACATTATGTCCCCCAATCAGTTGTCTTACCTGAGTAAATCTGGAGCACGTCTGCAGCCTCCAGCATCTACATTCCCATACCCTTACATCCCATACTCAGTATCTCACTAAACATTATGTCCCCCAAACAGTTGTCGTACCCAAGTAAATCTGGAGCACGTCTGCAGCCTCCAGCATCTACATTCCCACACCCTTAGATCCCATACTCAGTACCTCACTAAACATTATGTCCCCCCCAAACAGTTGTCGTACCCGAATAAATTTGGAGCACGTCTGCAGCCTCCAGCATCTACATTCCCACACCCTTAGTTCCCATACTCAGTATCTCACTAAACATTATGTCCCCCAAACAGTTGTCAAACCCAAGTAAATTTGGAGCACGTCTGCAGCCTCCAGCATCTACATTCCCACACCCTTAAATCCCATTCTCGGTATCTCACTAAACATCATGTCCCCCAAACAGTTGTCGTACCAGAGTAAATCTGGAGCACGTCTGCAGCCTCCAGCATCTACATTCCCACACCCTTAGATCCCATACTCAGTACCTCACTAAACATTATGTCCCCCAATCAGTTGTCGTACCCGAGTAAATCTGGAGCACGTCTGCAGCCTCCAGCATCTACATTCCCACACCCTTAGATCCCATACTCAGTACCTCACTAAACATTATGTCCCCCAATCAGTTGTCTTACTTGAGTAAATCCGGAGCACATCTGCAGCCTCCAGCATCTACATTCCCACACCCTTAGATCCAATACTCAGTACCTCACTAAATATTATGTCCCCCAAACAGTTGTCTTACCCAAGTAAATCTGGAGCACGTCTGCAGCGTCCAGCATCTACATTCCCACACCCTTAGATCCCATACTCAGTACCTCACTAAACATTATGTCCCCCAATCAGTTGTCTTACCTGAGTAAATCCGAAGCACGTCTGCAGCGTCCAGCATCTACATTCCCACACCCTTAGATCCCATACTCAGTATCTCACTAAATATTATGTCCCCCAAACAGTTGTCGTACCCGAGTAAATCTGGAGCACGTCTGCAGCCTCCAGCATCTACATTCCCATACCCTTAGATCCCATACTCAGTATCTCACTAAATATTATGTCCCCCAATCAGTTGTCGTACCCCAGTAAATCTGGAGCACATGTCTGCAGCCTCCAGCACCTACATTCCCACACCCTTAGATCCCATACTCAGTATCTCACTAAATATTATGTCCCCCAATCAGTTGTCTTACCTGAGTAAATCTGGAGCATGTCTGCAGCCTGCAGCATCTACATTCCCACACCCTTAGATCCCATACTCAGTATCTCACTAAATATTATGTCCCCCAATCAGTTGTCGTACCTGAGTAAATCCGCAGCACGTCTGCAGCCTCCAGCATCTACATTCCCACACCCTTAGATCCCATTCTCAGTATCTCACTAAACATTATGTCCCCCAAACAGTTGTTGTACCAGAGTAAATCTGGAGCACATGTCTGCAGCCTCCAGCACCTACATTCCCACACCCTTAGATCCCATACTCAGTATCTCACTAAATATTATGTCCCCCAATCAGTTGTCTTACCTGAGTAAATCTGGAGCACGTCTGCAGCCTCCAGCATCTACATTCCCACACCCTTAGATCCCATTCTCAGTATCTCACTAAACATTATGTTCCCCAAACAGTTGTCGTACCCGAGTAAATTTGGAGCACATCTGCAGCCTCCAGCATTTACATTCCCACACCCTTAGATCCCATACTCAGTATCTCACTAAACATTATGTCCCCCGATCTGTTGTCGTACCCGAGTAAATTTGGAGCACGTCTGCAGCCTCCAGCATCTACATTCCCACACCCTTAGATCCCATACTCAGTATCTCACTAAACATTATGTCCCCCGATCTGTTGTCATACCCGAGTAAATTTGGAGCACATGTCTGCAGCCTCTTGAATCTTGCTGGCCCTCAGTAGATATTTAGCACACTTGGAGTTAATATAACGGTCAGCGGTATCAAGGGACTGCGCCTCGTCTATATGTATCACAGCTTCGGTCATGTCCCCTGCGTGTTTGTACAGCCTGGCCTTCAGTACAAGCAGCTCAATCAGCAGGGGGGTGTGGTCAAGTGCTAGTTCAATGTACTCCATGGCCTTTGCCGTCTGGCCCCGGTAGTCGAAGTGCTCTGCCAGGTAGTAGTACGTCCATAGAAGAGCAGTAGGAGGCTCTAGCTCTGTATTCTCCCCTACAATGTAAATATACTGTAAGTACATCTGAAAACCTAAATCTTCTGCTTACAGTAACAAACTTCAGATATCTTATTTAAGGGGAGGTGGGTGGGGGGGGGGAGATCATACAGATCATAGACTTCACTAAGACTTAACTGGAATATTTAAATAACCTTGTAACAATATGCTCAACCTACATTGCCATCTATCAGTTTTATCACAGTGTATCCATTCTGACATATTGCACCAATGAAACACACTGATACAGGCTGCATTTCACTGTGGGCAAGCAAAAATGGTGGCGCTGAAAATGTGGACAACCATATGTATAAATCATAAGAAAAGATGTCTGAATAAGCAACGAGAAGATATTAATGTTGTACATACCTGAGCAGTCAAAGCGTTCCTTTTCCTTCAAACATTCTAAATACCCTAAAACAAGCTCCTCTATCACTGTAATCTGTGGGTAAAAACATGACAGAAATGAGCATATGAATCAAAACTTGGTGCTTGATGAACTGAGGACTCAACATTACATTGGAACAGTCAGTGTGCTGCAGTAACATGAAGCATGTCCCAGTTCATCGACTGTTGTTTTTGCTGTTTAATGCTATACTCACTTATATGATGCAAATTTTATTGGTGAAGGAAACTGCGGTACCCAGAGCACACCACTGATGTTCCAGTTTTCACAAAGTTCTCTTAACATTATGAGCTTGCAACTACATGTACCATGACGATGTAATACCTACATTACTGTTTGCTGTGGGCCGAAGGATAAGACAGCACATGACTAAAACATATTTCAATCAAAAGTAGGATAGGATTGCTATCAGGTTTTGAAGTGGCACATGATAACAACAAACTACTAAATAACACATTTTTAGATCGCTTACAACGAATTGGTTATGTGTAGCTGAAGGGCCATTTCACAAGGTCTTGTGGGGCAGGCCTGTAACATTTACGGATCACATAACATTGACGAGAAATTCAGTTGATTTACAAGCCGTGTTAATATTCAACGAGGTTGTCATGAATTATGTCAGACAGTAGCATAGCGTCTGGGCCCAAACCACATTTATTTCCCCAGCAGACCCTAGGCCTACTTAGAAACAATGTTCAAATTATACAAATACATTTTTTGCCATTCACTTTACCATTTAGTCAGCAGTTTTTAAATAACAAATATCAAAGTCAGTGAGAAATTCATTAGGGATGCCAAAAGTTGACAGGAATGAGAAGACGACTTTTCACCCGGACAATGCTTAAAATCAATTAAATCTTATGATATAATTTTTTTCTCTAAGTTAATGAGAATTGTAGAATTTAAATTTCTTATTTTGTCCTTCTTTGCATACAATGGATGATTTTTTTTTCTGTTTTCTTTTATAAAAGATTATTGTCACTATAATTATTAAAACATTCTTGATAACTAGGTCAGCATTGCTCTCATCTTGTGCTACCGCCACAAAACTGAAGAATAAAATTCAGCAACAGTCAAATGCCTAGATCAGCCTCTGTGGTGCTTAAATTTATTTCCACTTGTTTCAGAACTGAGTACAAACTTAGTTGTACAACAATGGTATTGTAATTTTGTAAGTATTAAATACGGGTCCAAATCACCAGCACAGCCCCATGCGGAGGTACAACCCTGAGTGCCCTGACCGTGCACCCGCAGGCCACATAAACTGTCAATCATAAAAGCAGACATACTCTATCAACAGTTCAAGCAGTGGAAGAAATTACCTTCCAGTATGTCCAATTTCAAAGTAAGCTATTTATCACCTTGCTGTCGATAATGCAGACATACTGAAGCTGTGTCAAGACGAAGTTTCACTAAATATTTAATGCCAGTTTAAGATACTTTTAATGGTAGTCTTTCAGTGGAAATAAACATAAGTTAGCTGTCTTTCACTTTAGGAGAACATAACGTTAAGAGTGCTTTGTGAAACGAGGCCCAAGTACAGATTTACACATTATACAGGTGAAGACAAGGGTTTTTCAATGAATGCAAGACTGCGCATTAAAATAGCCTTCTGACAAAGTACATGTTCTGTTACCCACTATGAGCAAATGATTGTGGCAGAGTTTGATCAGACCTTGATCAAAATGAGGACGAAGCATCTTTTCAGGATGGAGTCACTGCATCTTACACAGGTGTTGTATACATGAACGCTGAGCCGAATATGAGAACTACTGACACAACATATTTGCATATCCTATCACAGGGTAACCACGTAACGAATGTATCCTGTAAAGACCCATCAATTCAATGCAGAAGACCGTAGTATAGGTGAATCACTTCAGCGATGTGACCATTGTTGATTGCATTCACAACCAACAAAGGGAGATAGCCTACTTTGCAGACCCATTCGATGTCGCCTGCACAATTCAAGAATATATCTGAGCCCCAAGTGACTTTTCTTGTCCAAAGAAAAGCAGAGTATTTTGTCAGATGCGGGATACTATCAAACAGACTTCACAAACAAAATGTCTTCCCTCTCCTGGTTTAACCTGCAAATTGGTCAGCTTTCCCACAGATCACAGTAGGAGTTTTAAGTTCCAACTCTTACCGACAAAGGCAGAAAAAGTCCAACTGTATCCTGTGACCTGTCAACAATTTTTTACCACATCTACTATAACATGAGCGTCCAAAAAAAGTTTCATGAAAAGTAATTTAGACCAGACGAATGGTGCGGAAAAACTCCTCCAGTGCAATATTTACATGGATACATAGTCTTCACAACTGAAAAAATACCTGTAACTCTATTGAAGACTCACTTTTTCTGGGTCTTTATATAATGGCCTAAGAGTAACAAACAACGGTGGAACACCTTTATGCAGAGCTCGCTGGAGATATTTGTCTACTAGACGTCGGAATCTGTCACCTACAACATACAAAGTTAGTACAACGCTTCAAAACAGAATGAATTTTTACAAGCATTGCCACATTTGACGATGACAATGGAGCTAGTTACCCGTATACCCTTATACTGTACAATATTTGTTCATTTATTTCCTCGTTATCAAACCAGTATACAACAATGTCCAGGGAAGCACCAAGTACAGATGACAAATCCTTATAGCTTGTGAAGTATCACACAACTCGTTCCCAATGTCTCAGGCGTCCTTATGTGCACATGAATGCACAAGATGAATCACTCAGTTGACACTATCAGCCTCAACCACTAAAACACAAATGTACTCACCTGTCGTAAAATTCAAAGGAAGTCTCTTTGGTGCAGATGCACTGGGAAACTTCTCTAACACCTCTTCATAAATTTTCATTCTATCCTCCTCGGATTCTGGAAATGAAGAGTAACTGAAATAGTTTTCTCACTACTGACCAAAGTCTCTCAGTTTTTCTCAGCCATATATTGAAGTAACAATAACCTACATAACATCCATACAAATATACACAAATTTTACTAATTTAATAGTAAATCAGTTACAATATCAGAAACTTTGGTATTACTCCATACTCCATTCAAATACTGTAAATGTGTATTACCTAGCTGACTGGATGCAGTTCTACTGAATGCTGAAACATATGAATGCTGAAATACTATCTGAATGCTGGAATTCTGTCTGAATGCACACAAACGGAGCACAAACATACTGAAACAGACAATTTTACTTCAGCTCTACCCTACATATGATTGTCTTTCAGGAATATCCAACTATATACATGCAGACATGCCAAAGTTAACCTTACCTGCTTTGAGAACGGTCTTTGCAGTAGGTCCAGTTTTCAGGGTTACTGTTTAACAGTTCCTGACACAGGTATATGTCAGGGTTAGTCTTACCTGCTTTAAGTGCGGTCTCCAGACCCTTGTAATAAGCCCAGTTTTCAGGGTTACGGTTTAATAGTTCCCGATATATGTCCGCAGCTTCCTCATGACGATCGAGCTGTATCAAGATATCAGCTGAAAGAAAAACCGGCATATTTCCTTACTTCAGACGCCTCTACATAGCATTCAAGACTTTATCAAGGCATTAATGCAGGGAAAGCACATCAGTCTGCAGTTATAATTATACCTCTGATTTCCCGTACACACAGTCTATCCACAATGTCAACCATTTATACATGTACCTCTGATTTCCTGTACCGTTTGTCCATTGTTTACATCTCTGATTTCCTGTATATGGAGTCCATACGCAATCCATACCTCTGATTTCCTGTACAGACAGTCTGTCCACTATTTATACCTCTGATTTCCCACTATACACAATTCATACCTCTGATTTCCTGTACAGACAGTCTGTCCACTATTTATACCTCTGATTTCCTGTACAGACAGTCTGTCCACTATTTATACCTCTGATTTCCCACTATACACAATTCATACCTCTGATTTCCTGTACAGACAGTCTGTCCACTATTTATACCTCTGATTTCCTGCTATACACAATTCATACCTCTGATTTCCTGTACAGACAGTCTGTCCACTATTTATACCTCTGATTTCCTGCTATCCACAATGCATACCTCTGATTTCCTGTACAGACAGTCTGTCCACTATTTATACCTCTGATTTCCCACTATACACAATTCATACCTCTGATTTCCTGTACAGACAGTCTGTCCACTATTTATACCTCTGATTTCCTGCTATAAACAATTCATACCTCTGATTTCCTGTACAGACAGTCTGTCCACTATTTATACCTCTGATTTCCCGCTATACACAATTCATACCTCTGATTTCCTGTACAGACAGCCTGTCCACTATTTATACCTCTGATTTCCTGCTATCCACTATTCATACCTCTGATTTCCTGTACAGACAGTCTGTCCACTATTTATACCTCTGATTTCCTGCTATAAACAATTCATACCTCTGATTTCCTGATATCCACAATTCATACCTCTGATTTCCTGTACAGGCAGTCTGTCCACTATTTATAGCTCTGATTTCCTGATATCCACAATTCATACCTCTGATTTCCTGTACCGACAGTCTGTCCACTATTTATACCTCTGATTTCCTGTACAGACAGTCTGTCCACTATTTATACCTCTGATTTCCTGTACAGACAGTCTGTCCACTATTTATACCTCTGATTTCCTGTACAGACAGTCTGTCCACTATTTATACCTCTGATTTCCTGATATCCACAATTCATACCTCTGATTTCCTGTACCGACAGTCTGTCCACTATTTATACCTCTGATTTCCTGTACAGACAGTCTGTCCACTATTTATACCTCTGATTTCCTGTACAGACAGTCTGTCCACTATTTATACCTCTGATTTCCTGTACAGACAGTCTGTCCACTATTTATACCTCTGATTTCCTGATATCCACAATTCATACCTCTGATTTCCTGTACCGACAGTCTGTCCACTATTTATACCTCTGATTTCCTGTACAGGCAGTCTGTCCACTATTTATACCTCTGATTTCCTGTACAGGCAGTGTGTCCACTATTTATACCTCTGATTTCCTGATATCCACAATTCATACCTCTGATTTCCTGTACCGACAGTCTGTCCACTATTTATACCTCTGATTTCCTGATATCCACAATTCATACCTCTGATTTCCTGTACTGACAGTCTGTCCACTATTTCCTTATCATGTTCCTCTAAATGCTTCAGTGCCTCAGATAAATTGCCTGCTTCTCGGACCACAGTGTTCTGGTAAAGTATCATTTCACTATGCTCATAGTCAAATGGTTTGGGCTACAAAATAAAGAACACAGAATAATACAGAAGTATTACTGTTCTTAGTACACATTTAACAGGGCTTTGGGTCTCAAAAAAAACATAATAAGATTACCCACAAGCACACGCAATGCAGTCTGAAACAAGTTGGGACGTCAGTTGTCTTGCACAAGTGTTTATAGCTTAGGGATAGCAAAACAAGGGAAATTATTCTGCTGGCATCACAACTTAAACGCACATTTCTGAATATCTGTGTATCTGCTATCAGGTCTAACCATTCAGTTGTTACTCAAAATGTCCAGGACTGGTCTGGCAAGTGTTAACTATAGGCAAAGAGTGTTATCCAAGAAACTTTCAATTCTAAATATCAATCTACGATTTTACCTGTTGAGTTTTCCTGAATTCATCCAAAATCTTGAGAGCCATATCATAGTCCTTGAGCATGTGGAAGGCCATGGCATAGCCTATCCAGGAGGCTCTCTGGCCCGGTCTGAGCACCAGTAGTTGGTAGCGAGTGTCCTGTAACACAAGGTGACACTGATAACTGGGGGCTTAGTTAGCCATGTACACAGTGACACTGATAACTGGGGGCTTAGTGAGTCAGGTACAAGGCGACACTGATAACTGGGGGTTTAGTTAGCCATGTACAAGGTGACACTGATGACTGGTGGCTTGGTCATGTACAAGGTTACACTGATAACTGGGGACTTAGTGAGTCAGGTACAAGGTGACACTGATAACTGGGGGTTTAGTTAGCCATGTACAAGGTGACACTGATAACTCGGGGCTTAGTGAGTCAGGTACAAGGTGACACTGATAACTGGGGCTTAGCCATGTACAAGGTGACACTGATAACTGGTGGCTTAGTCATGTACAAGTTGACACCGATAACTGGGGGCTTAGTCATGTACACAGTGACACTGATAACTGGGGGCTTAGTCATGTACACAGTGACACTGATAACTGGGGGCTTAGTCATGTACACAGTGACACTGATAACTGGGGGCTTAGTGAGTCAGGTACAAGGTGACACTGATAACTGGGGGCTTAGTCATGTACAAGGTGACACTGATAACTGCGGGTTTAGTTAGTCATGTACAAGGTGACACTGATAACTGGGGGCTTAGCCCTCTACCTTACATTCTCATAAATAACATGGACACATCTAAACTGATAAACATACATGTAGATGAAAACTTGGCGAGTCTGTGGTTCTACACACAAATAACCCCTTATACAACTGATCTGTGCTTGAGGTTACATTACTTACTCCTAATATCTACTGTATGATCACCTCTGTACACATGCCATTAACTGACCACCTACCCTGTATCCCTCCAAATCTCTCATCTGTACTTGCAGCAGAGACAAATCCCTCAGAATCTGAAGGTTATCCTGAGAATCAGAAAATTAAATGATGAACACAAATCAAACACATATTAAAAAGATACCACTAATTTAAGAGATATTCCGTGCCATCTTACGCACAAGATTTGATCTGCTGAAATATTACATTTACTAATACGCTGCAACTGGGCTTCACAACAATTCTCTTTGAAGTGCTTTGGCTCAAAATTAAATGAAGTTTAAAAAGATATCCACAACCATGTAATGCATTAAAAAATGAACTTTTATCTATCTATAAGGTCGTCTAGGATTTCCAAGTTATCTGAATCAGAAAAGATGATACAGTGGGATGACAATAAATGTCTGTACCTTGTCCCATTTCAGGGCGTTTCTGTAGCATTTGATGGCTTCATCGTACTTTCTGTCAGAGCGCTGAAGAAGTCCATACACATGCCAACCTGAAGTTTGGGGTCAAGTCAACTCCAGCAAAAGCAGAAGAATCTAACAGCTTTTGATTTTACCAAAAATACTAAATATATAATTTACACATTAAAAATCCATAAACTGGAAATCTGCTCAATGCAAGCCAAAACACAGGACAATCTTAATATATTAAACAAAAGAAATTTCTTGTTGTTTGATGAGTGTTCAAGGCATTTTCATGAATTCTTCTCTTTACCGAAAAGTCAGACTCATGAGTGGTGGCACCCACATAAAACCATCAACCTTTGTCAGCGAGCCCTAGACACTTCTACGGGTTTTCATTCAATGCAAGCCTAAAGGTTTCTGTCATGTTCAGGGATGTGATGATGATCAAATACAAAATCAGATTTTTCTCCACCACATTTACTTTATTTATTTATATGATTAGTGTGTTATTCCGTACTCAAGAACATTTCACACACATAACAACGGTCAGCATTGTGGTAAGAGGAAATTGGGCAGATCCCGGGGAAACCCGAAAGCCAGCATGAGCTGGACTTGACTTCACAGCGACCGCATTGGTGAGAGGCTCCTGGGTCATTACGCTGTGCTAGCTGGCTAACCAACTGAGCCATGCAGGTCCTCGCCATGTTTACACTACCACACCTAATACAAAACATAATTACTCGACAGATCTGTGCTAAAAATCAGTATTACCACAAATATGAAGTGCTTGGCCCTCTTTCACAAAACTGCATTAATCAATGTTTCGTAACTTTTCTCACATAAGATGTCACCTAATGGAACTATAACTTAGACGTCATTTACGAAAAAAGTTTGGATTTTTTTTTTTTTTTTTTTTTTTTTTGATTGGTGTTTTACGCCGTACTCAAGAATATTTCACTTATACGACGGCGGCCAGCATTATGGTGGGTGGAAACCGGGCAGAGCCCGGGGGAAACCCACGACCATCCGCAGGTTGTTGGCAGACCTTCTCACGTACGGCCGGAGAGGAAGCCAGCATGAGCTGGACTTGAACTCACATCGACCGCATTGGTGAGAGACTCCTGGGTCATTACGCTGCGCTAGCGCTTTAACCAACTGAGCCACGGAGGCCCCTGAAAAAAGTTTGGAGAAATATAACGTACGAAGTTTTGTGAAAGTGGTTCCAGAAGCACACAACTGACGTTTTAAACATCTCGATTATTAGTCCTGAAAAATGTTTATCTTGTTCAATAAGTACTTTCACTTGTTACAAAAAAAACTTTGAATTTGTAAAAAAAAACAAAAAACATGCAGAATTCCGCAAATTCACAGAAATATCACATTTGCATATTTATCATAACCTGAGGATTTAATGCATTTGCCTACAAGAATACTTCTACAGCAGCGACCTGTCCGCCTGGTAGTGAAAGGATACAGACATGACTTTTGAGATCATTACGAAGCCCCCGTCTCACAAAGTCGTAAGCCTCTTCCTTTCTTCCCAGACAGTTCAGGGTGAGGCCTTTCATAGCCAAAGTTTCTACAGCACAAATGTGGGAGAAAAAAAAAACAAGATAGAATCACTGCAATGTAATGCAACAACCAGCACTCCTACCATAATTGAGCACATATTATACATAAATGAACCTCACATGTGCTCATTAAACATTTTCCTTAGCCCAATACATGTTTGGTTGATTTATCCCACACTCAAGATTTTCTCCCTTATACAATGGCAATAAGTTACGGATGGAGGTGCCTGGCCTAAGATCCCGTCCCCCTCCCCCCACAAGCTCTGAGAGTGAAAAAATCAAAAAAGTCTCTGTCCTGGCTACAGAGAGACAAGCATCCTTATAACACAATGATGAGCCTAAGCATTGTCTGCAAAATTTCTTATTCAGTTAATGACCATTTCTAGCTGTAATTATTTCACTCAGATGAAGACATTAGTTGATGACCTTCCTGCAGAGACACAGGAGACCACCTCCAAATACTGCAATACATGCCATACTGTATTACCCAGTACATAATATAGCTTACCTCCATGTTCTGTGAATTTGGGATTGGACAAAATCTGCTTTGCAAACTTCAACCCATTCTTGTACTGCTTTTGTTCATAGCATTTCTAAAATTGAAAAGATAAAGTTATAAGTAAAGTGGCACAAATGGGTGGCAATAGTTAATAATTTATTTGTGTTCATTTTGAATACGGTTGATCAAAGGAGCGAAAATGGCACCCGAATGGTGTTTGGAAATTGGATTAGTCAGCGACTAATTAAGTCTTGTCTTTACAATTGCCCAAATAAATTCATTGATACCCCACTAGTTATGAAATAGAAAGATGTCCCTCAAATAACCCTGAACTCCTTTGACCATATCAGGTGCACTGCTGTTGAATGTCAATCATGCAAATGCATATCCACAACAAATAGCTCCAGAGTTAGCTGTCACCCCCAGGGTGTCCCAGTAATGGGGGGAGAGTGGGGGGTCATAAACCATGCAAGGTACGATTATATAATCCGACCGAACTTTCGATACATTCCTCGCACGGATGACTAAAAGCTTCATTCTATAAATGCAGTTTAAGTATCAAGAGAGCACAGGCGGTGGGTTTGATAAAGCTTGTTGACAAAGTTTTGAGGTGCTGTATTGGTGAAGGTCTTCAAAGATCAAAATATTTGATGTTGCCTACATCGGAATTTTACGGCTATGATGATGGTATTACAACTGTTTCTGTCCAGAGATGCTGGAATTACTGCTTTACTTTTCGAAGTACACAGCCGCCGAATGTCGCATATGAAGGAAGAAGCATACTCATCCATACACGAGATACAACACTGTTGTTAGACCGCTGTCATTACCCATTTTCACTAACTCATGCTCCCAAGTGGCCAACCGGTCGAGTGTTTGGGGGAGTTTGTAAGCGTTTGAATGAATCGACTCACCAAAATTCTTTTGAAAAGTGCATTTTCTTTTGGTGGAAGTGGATTACTTGTGGGCATTCTTGACACCCAATGCCCCAAACTGTGACTATTTTGGTTCTAAACACTTCCAACCCAAAGGAAGCACCTCGTGGTGGTAATTTTCAATATGGCGACAGTGTAACCAGCCCCTAAATCTCGAGCAGACGAGACTTACATTTTGTCAAAAATAGCGATATTGTGTCAAAAAATTTTAGCATAGTTGACAAAAAAACCCACTTATGTTATCCAGTCAAGAATAAATCTGAATATCGTTCAAGTTCTCCAACATTTTGTATAATTTTAGACTACCACGCAACAGTTTTACCAAACTTCCTGTCGAATAAGTAGACAGGTATTTGTTGATCGAAATAGGGCTATACCGAATTACCTCCCCTGAGATTATTCCACTGTAAATGGCGATTTTTTAAAAGCAAACTGTGGTTCGGTGGGGCATCTGAAAATGGAAAATGGCTTAGGACATAGCGCCAAGACCGATTTTACTTTTGTAAACTTATTTGGAAGCCCATGATAAAATAAATGGTTAAGCCTTTCACAACAAAGCTGTACATGTAGGCTGACAAAGTACGAACGTGTATGTACACCTTTATATTTCAGTTAGGTTGAAAAACATGGACTTTATTTAAGATATATCGATAATTCTGTGACTCTCAAATAGCAACATTCTGCTGCCTAGTACATTAAAATACATGCAGCTGTCGTGAGATGTATAACCCTTATGCTGCATACGAGATCCTGGTCACCTCTCGTAGTTTAACGCCTCAGGAACTAATATCGCGAAATGTGATAGCTGCCGTGGTGTGACAGAAATGCACTTTATAACTTATGTCAAAAAAAACCCATGGAATGTTGGTATATGTAGTAACCTTGGTTTTAACTGAAAAATGAAATTGATACATGTGTAAATCGACGTTTCTACCAACAGATGATTGACTTCAAAAAAAATTGTAGAGCGTCTGCTTCAGGAGTGGTAGATCCAGGGTCAATCCTGGGTCGAGTCACTTCTAAGACCTTAAAAGAGGAAGTTGCACCTTCCTCGCTTGGCGTTCAGCATGAAGGGGATAGTGCAACGACTGGTTGACCTGTGATCAGTATAATGGCTCGAGCGGGGCGGCTTACTTACCTTCGTTTCAGTGAAGCAACACTAGATAAAAGAGCGGTGAAAATCTATCCTGAAACAAGGAGGCACATTACATGCACTTTAAGTATTCGTTCGTCGTCATATGACTGAAGAATTGTTAAGTACGACGTTAAACCCCAAGCACGCACTCACTCACTCACTTAAAATAGTAACTTTGTCATGATTATGAAATTATATTATTTCAAATGCAACATGAAGCATCTTTTCTAGCGTGACGTATTTCGCGGTGTGCCTGCCCTTGGATAAAAACACTGTCTTGTCTCTCTCGGTCTGGTTTGCAAGACTATTCTATATGTGTCAATAACAGATGACCCGGAAGCGAATAGACTGTCTGACTGGTGACTGGTGAAGGCGATGATGACAGCAGCGAGGTGATTTTCAGATTATTTTTGATCTGACTCATTTATATTTACAATTAATGTGATATTCCCATTTTATTCACCAGGGATGGCAGACAGTAAGCTTTCGCGCGAAGCTGAAGTTGGAGAACAAAGCGATGAGCGCGATGTTGAGACCTCCTCGTCGGAAGTGACTGTCACGAAAACAAAGCCTGTTCAGAAAAGAATTTTTAAAATCATAGTCATAGGTGATTCTAACGTGGGCAAGACTTGTCTGACATATCGTTTCTGTAGCGGAAAATTTCCTGACAAAACCGAGGCTACCATCGGTGTGGATTTCAGGGAGCGGCAAGTGGATTTGGAAAGCGAACAGATTAAGGTACTCTATCCATCCATAGTGTCAGGGCTGTAATTTAGTTTGTGGGCCAAGGCTCAAAATTTCACATATTGGTACCACCAAGGGTGGCCAAATCTCCTAGCTATTTTTACGATGGTACACGGTTTAAGTTTATGTTTCGATGTAATAGCCCTCGCCCATAGGCAGATGTGTATGGTTTATGCCCCCTTTAATAAACGTACCCATTGTTCAGTGTACTAACTCATATACCGTCTGCCTGACCGGCCCGGATAGCACAGGTAGAGCGTCTGCTTCGGGACCGGTAGATCCAGGATCAATCCTTGATCAAGTCACACCTAAGACTTTAAAAGAGGAAGTTGTAACTTCCTCGCTTGGCGTTCAGCATGAAGGGGATAGTGCAACGACTGGTTGACCCGTATCAGTATAATGGCTCGGGCGGGGCGGCTTACTTGCCTTCGGTAAGTCGTCTCAGTGAAGCAGCACTAAATAAAAGAGCGGTGGAAATCCGTCCTGCAACAAGGAGGTACATTACACATACATGCACCCTAATGATTCCTTCGTCGTCATATGACTGAAAAATTGTTGAGTACGACATTAAACCCCAAGCACTCACTCACTCACTCATATACCGTCTGCCAACAGCCATACAGTAACAGCGCTATTTGGACCCGAAATTAACTCAGGAACAGAGTGTTTACCTTCAGGAATACTTCCTTAAGTAATTCAAGCCATTCTTCTCAAACATAATGGCAGATTTGTTGATGAAAGATGACATTTTAGCCATATCTGGTTGTGGAGAGTGGTGAGCTACAGGGATGAGAAGGACTGCTTCAGCAATTTTCCAGAAAATGGCAAAAGACATAAACTGTGTAGTTTGTAA
This sequence comes from Liolophura sinensis, assembly GCF_032854445.1. NCBI lineage: Eukaryota > Metazoa > Mollusca > Polyplacophora > Chitonida > Chitonidae > Liolophura > Liolophura sinensis. Next base: position 57,106,598 of record NC_088302.1, on the reverse strand, counting down.
CATTTTAGGACATTCTGACACGGTTGTGTTAACAATTAACTGTTGATGTCAAGTTTAAAGTTTAAATTGGTCTTATTCTCTTATTAACTGAGAGTCCACAGTATATTGACGTTTCTCTTTCTTTTCGTGATTTGCACCATGCCTTATACATCTATAAAGTTACCATTGCAGAAATGTTATCATGTCTTAATTTTCTTCTACTGACCGTATAAATATGTTAGTACCAATTAGTTTTGGCCACCTCAGGTGGTACCCATATCATGTCAGGCCCATGGATGAATTTGGTTGTTTTGATTATCCTAGAAATGACCAAGGACATTGAGAAGAAATCAGACACCACTGTCATACTAAGTTTTTGTTTAATATCACAAGGCCTACTTTCACATTGTATTGTAATATTGAATGCATTAAAATGTAAAGTGAGACATTAGGGAAATATGGTGAGTCATTTTGTGAAACAGCTGTTGATGAGCATGTCTTACGATCTGTCTGCAGTGGAAAAAAGATGATCCAATTATAGTTGTAACACTCCAAGAGGGATATTAATGCATATATACAGGTAGTAGGTGTGAAATCAAAGATGTGTACAAATGTTTGTGGGCTTTACAGTTTATTGTCTGTGATGCTGATGAGGCGATTTCACAGTCTTTTGTTTGTTGGAGGTCTCATCTTCTCCACCAGTTTTTTCCACCTCAAAAAAAACAAAAAACAAAAACATGATGATGAAATAAGTGAACATACACCATAGTGAATATCAGTTTTGTGTTATAATTAAATCAGATTGCTAAATAAACAATATTTATAACCTGTTACCTCTGTCCTTCATCCTCTAAAGGTGGTTTTACATCAACTTTGTCCATCACACATGCCCTCTAAAGTAACATGTACACATGCATTCAACTCACCAGGCGAAATTCCATTTGTGCTGTATAATTCTTATGGAAAGTAAATTTTCTCATTTCCAGTAGAAAAGCAACACTGTTATTTCCCTTGATTGCCATGTGTAGCCTCATCAAACACAGACAGTGCATCAGAACCGGTTACCTGATGGCAGGGTACAATTTGTTGTGAAATGAATGCTGGGGGGAAGGAATCTCCTATATTGTTCATTATTTGAAACAAGAACAGAAGAACTTGACATGGTCACATGTTTGAAGAAACAATAAGTTATATCTTTTGGCACCAATGACAAAGTGAGCGTTTGATTAAGGCGCGTTTCAGTTTGCTAGGACATTTATTTTGTAGAGTTATTCTTGACATAATTGTGACTTACATGAATACTTTGTAAGAATTGTTTTGATTGTGGCTGTGTTCTAAAGTAAAAGAAAGCTAAGATACGAAGTAAGGTTCATCACAGGTAAATTTAAGTAAGGTCATCTTAAAACTATGCATAAATATACTTTTATTTAGTTTTTAGATATTTGTGAAGAGAGTTAAAACCATTTAAACCTTTGAATTCTAAGGTGGGCTTTATGGACCATACTATCAGGGTTTAGAAACGTCACAAGGAGTTTTTCCAACTTAAGTCATGACACTGAATGTTGTAATAACTCTTTTAACTCATGAGTAAAAGATTACTGAAATAATGTTCTCAAAAATTTTTTCATTCTGGTGAACATGAGGAAAAAAAGGTGATGTGACGTCTGAGTTCCTAAATAATGTCTGTATGGCTCATAAAGCCCACTATAGAATTCAAATATTTGAATCCTTTTCAACACTATTAAAAAAATAAATGAAAGTATTTTTACACATAGCTTTCAGTTGTCTGTATGATATCACCTTACTTCATATTTAAGCTTTTGTTTACTTTAACATACTATGTTACATTTGTTTGTTGTAGCTACAACTATGGGACACGGCTGGCCAGGAGAGATTTCGAAAGAGCATGGTACAGCATTATTACAGAAATGTTCATGCGGTCGTCTTCGTGTATGATGTCACAAAGATGAGTTCCTTTGATAATATGCCTCAGTGGATTGAGGAATGTGATCGGCATAACCTCAATACAGACATTCCTCGTATTTTGGTCGGCAACAAGTGTGATGTTAAGGATAAAATTGCCGTTAACACAAATATGGCTCAAAAGTTTGCAGACTCGCACAACATGCCTTTGTTTGAAACTTCTGCGAAAGATGATGAGAAAGCTGACCACGTGGAAGCAATATTCATCACTCTAGCCCATAAGCTAAAAAATTCCAAGCCAATGATGCCGGCTTATCTCTCCAGATTTAACTCCCCTGAGCAGCCATCACGAATCATTAATGTAGGTGGAAACCTTAGCCAGGCAAATCTACACCCTGCTGATGAGGAGAAGAAGGACAGTTGTGCATGTTAACTGACTGTGACACAATACTGATATGTACATACTGTTGGATACAAACTGATATAATAGACATTGTGTACATACACGTAGTATTATTATCTATTCCATTGTACACCGGCTAGAGCATGACGGTGGGAATTATGAGGGTGTCTGGTGAAGTGGTAAAGTAAGTTGTTGTCTCATAGTTACTTAAAGATGACATTAAATAATCATATTATTGTGGACTGGTAAGGCGTTGTTATGTGGGCATTGTGCACACCCAAATGTATCGGATAGCGTAAGTATCTTGTACAGTTGTACAATTGTGGAAGGGTAAAGCGTTGTTATGTGGGCATCGTGCACACCCAAATGTATCAGATAGCGTAAGTATCATGTACAGTTGTACAATTGTGGAAGGGTAAGGCGTTGTTATGTGGGCATCGTGCACACCCAAATGTATCGGATAGCGTAAGTATCATGTACAGTTGTACAATTGTGGAAGGGTAAAGCGTTGTTATGTGGGCATCGTGCACACCCAAATGTATCAGATAGCGCAAATATCTTGTACAGTTGTACAATTGTGGAAGGGTAAGGCGTTGTTATGTGGGCATCGTGCACACCCAAATGTATCAGATAGCGCAAGTATCTTGCACAGTTGTACAATTGTGGACTGGTAAGGCATTGTTATGTGGGCATCGTGCACACCCAAATGTATCAGATAGCATAAGTATCTTGTACAGTTGTACAATTGTGGACTGGTAAGGCGTTGTTATGTGGGCATCGTGCACACCCAAATGTATCAGATAGCATAAGTATCTTGACAGTTGTACAATTGGGGACTGGTAAGGCATTGTTATGTGGGCATCGTGCACACCCAAATGTATCAGATAGCGTAAGTATCTTGACAGTTGTACAATTGGGGACTGGTAAGGCATTGCTATGTGAGCATCGTGCAAACTTGTGTATTGGTCATATGCTGATGTACATATACACGTGTACAGTGGGGTAATTTCCATTTGCAGGTATAGTATTGTATTTTTATTGAATACAGGTGTACACTTGTACAAGGGTCATTTTATAGTCATTTTGATAGGTGTGCAGTTGTAGAAAGGTCGTATTTAGGGTGCCAAGAAAAGAAACACAGAGATAACTTTTCACAGGATATATCTGCATTAAATCAGAGCAGGATAATTAATTAATAAGCTGTCACTGTCAGCCTAGTCACACAATGAGAATGCTAAAATGTAATAATAAAACTAGCAACACAACCTCATTCAGCAATGGCATCAGGTCAC